>NC_134109.1:102507500-102622500 GCF_040939455.1 Microcebus murinus
TTCTGTTTAAAGACACTTTATTTAATATATTGTCGATTCATTAACAAAGAACCCATGCCTAGCACAAAAATTGTGAATAGTATGACACTAAATAGACCATGAAAAGGGCATTTGTTTGCAGTGTGAGAGCTGAAACAAAAAGGCAGAGTGTCACCTTGCTCAACTTCAGCCGAGATCACGTGTGTTGGGTGACTTCAGTTTTTCCCCATTCTGTGCATGTCCACGCATTATCCTGAAGACACCATAAGTGCTGATTGGGGGATTTAAAAAATGCTGTGAGCAGGTGAATTTGCAAGTGTGGAATCAGTGAACAATGAGGGTGGAAACTCTGGTACAACGCTCAGGGCTGTGGCGAGGGCTAGAGTGATGGCCATCGCCCTTTAGCGCAGGAGCACACCCCAGCTGTCCTGTAAGAGAGCCTGCATCGCCTGCAATGACTGCTGTCTTTTTGCTCCTTGCAGGTTCAGTGACTTTAGGCAAGTCAGGCTCTCAGGGCGTTGAGGCACCTGCCTTCGAAACAGGGTACTCTGGGGCCGAGCGACAGGATGTGCGAGCAAAGGCCCAGTGCCACGCTGATCTCAGAGCCTTTGTCGAATCTGAGTTGAAATCCCTGCAGCGCCTTCCGGTCAGTTCTAAGGAGCTGTGGACATGGCCTGTCCTGTGCCGGGCTGGTGGCGGATGCCCAGGTGGGGGACGCAGGGGGTGGCACACCGAGCGAGGGCATCCTTAAACCTTGCGCTCCGGCTTCTGTCCCCTCAGCCGAGTCTCTGCCCTGGCACCTGCCGTGAGGGCTGTCTGGCAGGCAGGCTGAGGCCAGGCAGGGGAGCAGGGCTGGGCGCAGGAGTCGGGTTTTCTGCCGGGGTAGAAGGAGCCGTGGAGTTTGCGGAGCAGGAGTGACCGGGCTGGAGTGGATTTCCAGGGGCAGCTCTGGAGGAGCTTGGAGGACCCGAGCTAGAGACAAGGCGGGAGGAGCCTACAGGTGGGAAGGCAGAGAGGAGCAGCTGTCAGGGTCTCCCGGGTCTCCCGGGTCTTGTGACGCTTCCTGTTTCTCCCCGTGTGGTGGCTGCGGTTTACCCTGAGAGCGAGAGCGCTGGGGGCTGCTCCCCTCCCTGGGGCTTCACCTGCCAAAGCCACCAAGCGTGCAGGGCTCCCCAGCGCTCAGCCACCACCCCTGTGCTCACCACCTCTTTCATCAAGAGAAATGGTCGCCAAGGACTGGCAGTGGGTAAAGTGTCACCAACACTCGTGTGGGACATTAGCAAGCCAGATGCAAGCGTGCCGGTGCCTCGCTCCTCAGTCGCCCTTGGCCGGGCAGCGTGCTACCCTGCACACATGTGTGCGTGCGTGACACCCCCTGGGGCACACATGTGTCCACAGACACACACGCATCTATCAATACTGTCAGATGGACGCATAGTGCTTAACTCACACAAGTATGCGGTGCACTGCACGCACAGGCACGCGTGTGCCACAGCACGGCCCAGGGCGGGGTGCAGGGGCTGGGGAGTCAGGCGGGCCAGGTTTGCAGCCCAGCTCTGCAACTGCCCGGGCAGGTTACTTACCCTTCCCGAGCCTCAGTTTTCTCATCTGCTGTTGGGGCACTGAATGAGCTCCTGTGTGCATCGTGCTTAGCATGGGGCGCACGACAGCCCCCCTTTGGGGTTCACTATTCCCATTTCTCATCGTTGACAGGAAGGGCACATAGCACCCCTCCAGAGGCCTCCTCCTCCTGCAACTCTCCCATCTCTAACTCCCTACCCTTTCCCAACCCCGCAGGGCTGAGGGCCTTCAGGTCATATGCGCGGTGCTGACTGCTTACCTGTAAGTCGTGCACAGCCGGCTGTTCACGTCCCATCTTGCCAATGGCATAGCTGTCATTTCAGGGGTTCAGCGGGGGGAAGGGAGGATTGGGGGCTGGTGGAGGGGGGCAGGCAGCTAGCGCCCAAGCAAAGGGCAGAGCTGGGAAGGCCCGCAGGTCAGGCAAAGGGTCTGTGTGAGCCCTTCTGGGGTCTGTGGGCGTCGGGTGGGATCCATTGCTCCCGGGTGCAACAGAGGCTCTGGAGATGGGGGGCTTTGATGGCCCACCGCATGTACCCCACGACTATGCAGCTGACCCTGACGTTAAAACATTTGTATGTATCTACACGCAGAGAGGGACAGAGCCAGAGGGGCAGGAGCCGGTCACTACTCTGTGCCGGGCAGGGTACCAGGCGCACAGCACCGTCTCATTTAATTGTTCGACCATCCCGAGAGGTAAGGATTCTCATTTTGCAGATGGAGACATCAAGGCTCAGTGAGCAATGCCACACACTCAAGGTCACAGAGCTGCCACAATATGGTGAAACCACTCCAGGCCGGCCCTCGCCTGGCCAGTAGACCCCCCGTCTGAAACCCCGCCTGGGAGCCGCCCAGGGAGATAGTCTTTCTTCATGAGCACACATTGTTCTGTGGCAGCATCGACCCTCCCTCCCCACCCAGCCTTGCTTTTCCCTCTCTGTCTCAGAACGTCCTCTCTCAGCTCACACTCAGTGCTGAGAGCAGTCAGGAGTCCTGGGCCTGTTAGCGCCTGTTTCTCTTCCCCTAGCTGGAAAATTGAGACAAAACTAAGTGCTCAGGGCTGAGGGTCTCTCTCAGGGTAAAGAAACTTAAAGTCACAGTGTGCCTCGCAGAGCACTGTGACATTTGACAAACTTAATTCCATTGTACAAAAAAGAGCAAATTTATGGAAGAAAATATGACTGTATATCATGTGTGTGGGGTAGCATATCTTTTTTAAAAAATTACACATAGAATTTAAAATTAAGAAAATGCTTCTTTTGAACTTTAATTTTTTTCTCTGTCCCCTGGGGGAAATCCCACTCTACGACGTTGCAGGCAGGACGCCAGGCCCAGCGCGTTCCACGGTGCCCCGTGTGCGGGGCCCTGGGCTGGAGACAGGAGACGGGGTTCCAGCCCCTGCCGGGCTGCTGCCTCACTCGCTGTGTGCCTTTGGACAAGTCACTCACCTGCTCTGGGCTTCCGTCTCTCCCTGGACGCAGGGGGTGGGTGGAAGTGGGCTAGAGATCATCCGGGTCCTTTTTGGCTCCAGACTCCCAGGACGGACTTGATTCTTGCCGCCCAGCGTCACGGCCAGAATCCCCACGGGCCAGGGTCAGGTGCGGAGTCACCGTGCAGTCTCTGCCCCCCACCCCGCCCACAGGAAACCATCAAAGGGAGCTCTTGGGCCAAGGAGAGGCTGCTCCCTCCCTCACCAGAGACCCCCAGCTCCCTCCGGCTCCCCGGTCTCAGGCCTCAAGCCCCCAAATAACCGTCTGAGGGGATCCAGGCTATTAAAGTAATTTACATGGTAATTAACAAGGTTCCATTAGCTGGTTCCCGGAGCCAGAACGCTGCCTCCATTTCCCTTTAGGGGTCCGCGTCCCGGGCTGGGACTGGGGTTTGGCTGCGGAACGGTGGGGAGAGGAATCTTCTGTGCTTGCGGGCTGTGGCTCCACACCCAGGGAGGGGGAACAGGGACTGCACGAGGGCCCAGCTGGCTGGGTAATGAGGTCTGGGGCAGGGAGGCGCCGCGTGAGCGCTCAGGGCCTGAAACCAAGGAAGGCCACCGCTGCTCGCAGCCGCAGCCGAGTGTCTGCTCTGCAGCTCGGGGCCGGCGCCTCCACGAGGTCCCCGTTCAAGGCGACACAAAATTCCTCGTGTCCTCCTGGGCCCCCTAGTGCTGAATAATTTGTGTGACCATAAAAAGGTACAAGCCGGGTTTTCACCTTTGAGCCTCTCAGCAGCCCTATGAGGGGGTCCTGTCTTCTCCACTGTGGGGATGGGGAAACTGAGGCCCAGAGAGCTGAGGGGACTTTCCCAGAGTGACACTGCCTGGAGGGAGCAGAGAACTGGCACCTGGGTCCCCAGACACAGCCCAGCATCTTCCCACTTGGCCAGGGGTTTCCAAACAGCTCCGTGGGATCCCGGGGACTCTCAGAGTGGCTTGGAAAAGGGGTTGTTGGGGGCACCAGCAACCCCTCCCCATGGGTCCCCCACTTCGGCCACGGCGCTGGCTCACTTATTTACATGCCGGACTTCCAAGAAGGATTTTGTTTGAATTTCATTAGCTAGAAATGCGCTTAAAACCACTGCAGTCCCACAAAACTGTCCCAAGAAGGGACCTGTCCCAGGGCTACCTCATCGCACATCCCCACTTGGGAATGGAGCCCCCGGAACCGTGCGATGCAGCAGCACTGACTCTCCCGGAGTCTAGCCCGGTGTCCCCTGTACCTGGCCCTGGGTCCCCCAGGCCCCCGCAGGCTCCCTGCAGGTTGAGCCGAGGACCTCTTCTCTCCCACCAGCCCTGGCTGTGCGGGTCCCCTCCTGCTTGCTGCTCCTCGGGGAGGCGAGAGTGGGGAAATGACGGTGATGCTGGGGTCTCAGCAAGCGTCGAGTCATTTTCCTACACGTACTCATCGAGCAAACATTTCTGGAGCCGTGAGAGCCACGATCTGAGGCTAAAAAGATGAGCTTTTGGTCATCAACAATGGCCCCCCGCCCTGCAGACCACATCCTGGGTATAAGCTTGGGGCTGTTCCCCTTGCCGTGGAGGGACAGGAGGAGGTGGGTGAGTCCTGGCGGGGACAGCAGGGAGATGTCAGGGCAGGTCACACAGGGTTGGAGAAGTCCGAGCTACTTTGAAGGTGGGGTCTGAAGGTGTTTGTGAGGGCAGGGAGAGGAGCACACCCCAGCTGGAGAAACTGGCAGGTGCGGGGCTCACGGCAGGAGAGCAGAGGGCAGCTGGAGTGGCAGGAGTGGGCCAAGGGGGGTAGGCGGTGTTCAGGACCAGGGGCCAAGTGAGGGCACTGTAGCCGTGGGCCCTGCTGGCTTCCCTCTCCTCTGCGGCTGCCCACCAAGGGGCCCCCTCCTTGGGCCACCCCAGGGGCCAGTTAGGCTGAGGGTGGGGATCCACAGGGGACTCAGCCCAGAGCACCCCACATCGGTGCTCCCCCTCTGCCCTCTCCTGCGGCCTGAGCACCTGCCCCGAGGCTCGCTCCTGGGTGGAGACAGGGCAGCGGGGCAGGCCTGGGGACGGGGTTGGAGTGTCGCTAGTGGGAGTTCTTCTTTCTGGACCTCAATTGCTCCTTCTGGACAGTAACGGGGTAGTAGCTGGTGATGGCTAGAGCCGCCTGCGGACTGGATCCCTCATTCTCGGACAAGGAAATGATTAAGCGTGGCTCCCAACCCCCGAAGGCAGAGCTGAAACAAGGTTCGAGTGTAAGGAGTCCATCTGGGAGGCGATCCCAGGAAGCGCCGTGGGGATGTGAGAGAGGGATGGCAAGGAGAGGACACAGGTGCCGCATGAGCAGGTGCCACCACCGGCAGCTGGGCTCGTGCCACACATGCCTTCAGAGTCGGCCTGTTTGGGGCAGAAGAGGTCGCAGTCTTCAGCCGCCAACGCCAGCCTGTCTTTTGCTGAGGGCTGCTCCGGGCCATGAACACCCCAGCATTCCCGGCCAGCCCACCTGGGGTCAGCGTCCTCCTGCAGCCAGGGAAGGTGTCCAGGCAGAGTGGCCGAGGCCTGCCGAGAGAAGCCATAGGCGTGAAGGCGGCAGTGCATTGGGAACAGCGCTTCCAAAGGGAGGCGGCCCTGCACAGTGCAGTCCTCAGCAACTGAGACCTGAAGGGGATGAAGTGGCTTTTCCTGGGTCACTCTGCCAGTTAGCAACAGGCCGAATGGAGAAGCCAGGCCTCCTGACTCTCCAGCCAGGGCCCTTCCTGCCACCAGGCTCCTCTCTGCTCCATGTTGTCAGGGCTCCGGGTCATCCTGGTCCCCCTCCCTCGCCTGGGTTTGTAAGTTAGGGACCCCTTGCAAAAAGCACCAATGGCTCCCATCTCTGAGACTTTGAACTCTTCACTGCTAAAACATCTCAGCGTCTCCACCCAGGCAGCCCAGCCTTTGACTCGGTGCCTGGCGCACAGTAAGTCCTCAGCACACAGGGTGCACTGATGTCCTGGCCATTTGCTGCTTGTCATGGGGCAATTCCTACACTTCCTTGGCTCTGTTTCCTCATCTGAAAAATGGGCGTATAATGCCATTCCGCCAACTTCCTTTGGTTGTTGCGTCAGATATTCGTCACAATGCACGGATGGCGCACAGTGGGTGCGCAACCGACGTTTGCACCTATGAAGAACATTGGGGAAACTGCACAGGGCTGTCACTCCAGAGGGAGAGGCGTCACTGTGGTTAGCCAGCAAGAATGCATCATGAGTTGAAGGGTCCACCCCTTCCCCCCACTACCCTGCTCCCCCTCCCCCCCACCTCCCCCCACGCCCACATTCCCGAGTCCCCGAAGTGCATGAGTCAGGTTTTCCGCCTCCTGCCACTTCAGAGCTCCCTGCCAGCCAAGCTGTTTTGCAGACCCAAGTTGATAATGACAAATTCTTCCCTCCTGGCCCTCCACTGGCGAAACCACGGAAAGTATTTGAAACACGCAGCCTGGGAATGCGCGGGCCTCCATTCCCGGGCTTGGCAGGGTCTGGCGGGCTCTCAGCCAGCGCTTTGACGGAGGCTTCTGCGGCTCAGGTTCCCAGTGAGCTCATCAGCCCTGTCCTCCCACAGTGTTTATACCTTTTTTTGCCTTCAGAAAATTAACCCTACAATGGGTTCAGAATCATGCAATCCCTGGAAGCACAGCCCTCTTGTTACAGGAGAGGTTTCGTATGCACCTCAGGAGGGCTGGCCCGGCCTCCGTGGGTCTGCTGCCCAGCAGGGGCCCCGGCGGCCTGACTCGGAGGGTCCTCTGCTGAAAGGGACACCTGGAGCTTGCCCCCTCCATCTTCAGCCTCCAGAAAGATCTGGTTAACCCATTCCAGGTCTCTGCAACTTTGTTTTTAAAATACCCTCCCATGGAGATGAGGGAAGGGAGCAAGTATTGCAAAGACCCGGGACCCTGCCACCTAGATGCCAATGTCACTCCTGCTCCCACCCGCCTCCTCATCTGCAAGTGGCAGTTCCAGTCCCCACCTCCAGGCCATTGTGCGGTCTAAGTGGCTCCGAATGAAATCACCTAGTGCAATTCCTGAAGACAGTCGGTGCACACAAGTTTTCTCTCTTATTTCCTGGTCACAAATCCTGCTCTCTCCTCACCAGGTTGCTCGGGGAATGAACGAACAAAGATCTTCCTTACATGCCTAGAACCCCTGCTCTTGAGGCTCCCCTACTCCTCTTCTCATGTCGTGGGCGTGTGCAAATCGCCACTGAGCATCAGCTCTGTGCAGAGAGCAGAGCTAGGCCTCCCGGAAGCTCCCTGGCGGGCCGGCCATCGCGCCTGCCCAAGGGGTTTCTGGTCGAGAGGGAGCAGACAACCCTGGGGAGCACGGCGCAGATACGACGTCAGGGCGGGGGGGGGGGGGCGGTGGTGTCACTCGGCCCATGCACTCACACATCGTCATTCGTTTCTTTAATAGGCATTCCCTGCAGGAGGGGGCCCAGCCACCCCTCACCCCTGGCGGTGGGTCTAGGGGCTTCCGAAGCAAGCCCTTTTCATTTTACATCCTTGCATCTTACATCCGTCATGTTATTTGCTGTGACACGACTCGTCGAAGTGCTTTGGGAAGGAAAGGACACGATCTTCCTTCTGCCTAGGCACCCTCTCCACCTCACCTCATCCACCTGGAGAATGCGGGCCCCGCCCAGAGAAGGTGGGCTGCGGGGGATGGGGTAGACCTGGGTTGTTAGGGGCACATGTTCGTTCTCCAGAGGAGGGGTGAGGGGCGCAGGATGGGGCCGCAGGGGTGTGGTCTCGGCTGGAGTCCAGCTCGGCCTGAGCCCACAGGGACACTGGGCGGGAACTGCCCCTCAGAGCTCAGCCTCGCCCTCTGGCCATGTGGGCCAGCCTCTGTACCCCCGTGTCACTGAGTCTGATGTCACAGGGGGCTGGCAGGGCTCACTTTTGAGGCGAGGCGGCTTCTCTTTGGTCAAAGACAATTTTCTGCAGAAAAGGGCGCCGTGAGCTTTAGCAGCCGTGCGCCAGCCATGTGCAGGGGCCTGGTGGGGCGTGACAGCACCCGCTGCAGGGGTGGGAGCAGGGTAAGATCAGCAGCTCCACTGAATCCTTTCCAAGCTGTGTGCAATGCCCTGTGAGTTTGTCCTATGCTTCTGTCTGTCTGTCCTTTGCTGCACACACTGAGCAGGGCCAGGGAACACAGAGAAGCCACTCGCCTGTGGGTGGGGCCTGAGAAGGCTTTGGGGGCGGGCACAGGCCTGAGGGGGGTGACCAGGAGAGGCAGGGGCCTGGGTCTTCACCACACAGCACCCAGTGGGCCCTGCCGTCCCTCACCCGCCTGGTGACCCGGACCTCCCTGCCCCACCCGGGCCCGGTGAGTCTCCCCCTCTGTCTCGGTCCACAGGCTGCTGTAACAAGGCACTTGGACCGCGTGGCCCATGGACAACAGCAGTTTATTTCTCACAGTTCCAGAGGCCCGAAGTCCAAGATCAAGGTGTCTGTGAGGGCCTGCTTCTCACAGATGGCCGACCTCTCCCTCTAGCCTCAGTGGCACAAAAGTGACAGGTCTCTCTTGAGCCTGTGTTTTAAGGGCTCTCACTAATCCCATCCACGAGGCCCCACCTTCATGACTTAATCACACCCAAAGGCCCACCTCGTGATGCCTCACCTGGAGGGTTAGGATTCCAACATAGGAACTGGGGGTGACGTAGACACTCAGACCACGGCATCCTCTTCTGAGCACCTTCCGCCCTTGGAACACACAGAGGGACCGGGCTGCGAGGACTTGTTCTATCTCCCTGGCTGAGTGTGAACTCTTGGTAGCAAGGGCTCCAATCCGTGTTAGGTTTTCCAAGTACGTAGCTCAGTGCCTTGGCCTGTCATAGGTGTCCAATGTATACAATTGAGTCAATAAAACAATAGATCCCTTGCTGTTTCTACAAAGTGTGGGAAGGGCCAGCACCCTCCCTGGCGTCCCCCGTTGGCCAAGGGCCGCACTCTCGCTCATGGAGGGCTGGGGCTGTTCTTACCCTTCCTCCACCAACATCCCCAGCCCGAGCCAGGGCTGGAACCTCCCTGGCCTCGCAGTCCTGCACGGCAGCCTCAGGCGAGGGTGGCCCGTGGGCCGGAGCAGGACAAAGGCTCCCACTGGGGCGCTGACTCCTCGGCCTTAATTTATATGAAATGTGACTACATCACTCAAAGCCTAGCGCCTGGCCTTGGTCGGTGCAGGTAATGATGATATAGGCTCATTTATGCAAGATTATCCTTTTATCACATTTCCAGACTCATTTATGAGGCTCATGTTTCCCCCCGAGGGCGTCATCAGGCAAGTTAAGTTGTACTATTTCCCTCCCGCAGCGAACTGGCGGGAGCCTCCCTCGTTGACGGATGAGGCCCGCTGCCTTTGCCAAATAGGGTCGGCGTGATGGATCTTTTACTTGTGAATATTATAGCTGGAAATTAGCATGTTTATTGAGGTAGAATGTGTTTGTTTACATTCCACTACCCATGGCATTACCTCTTATGACCTGACTTATTTAGTTGAGGATAAGCACAAATGATCCGCATTTTGGCACCCACAAAAAATTAATGAACTCCCAGATATAGAATCCAGCCTTAAGTAAACACACCAGCGAGGTGAGTGGGAGCAGGGGGCTGGGAAGGGCTCTGGGGGTCCGGGTGCTGAGCGTGGGAGACCTCCCGGTACTCTGCTCCCACCTGGCCGGGGCATGGGGTCGGGGATGGAGGAAGGGTGGGGCTGAGTGATCTGCATCCTCCTGCAGTGCCCAGAACTGGTGGTGTGGAGGTGGCTTCTGGTTGGCAGAGGAGGGAGGGGACCGGGCCTGTGAGCCCCTTTCCCGGGGAATCTCTGGGACTACCTCTGTGCCTTTGATGGGGTGTGAGAAGCTTGGTTTGGGTCACAGAGCCAGGGTGGGGAGGGAGGATGCTTAGGCCAAGATGAAGAAGACGCAGGTGAGTCATGATGGCACTTGGGAGGCCAGGCCGCCACCCAAACCTGCCCCACGCCTAACCCTTTCATCTGCGGCAGCTTTGAAACCCAGCTTTTCTCTCCGCCCTCCATTTCCTGGTAGGCAGCATGATCTGCAGTAGAGACACTCACTAATTCAACATTTGATCATTTTACAAGAAGAAACTGAAGTTCAGAGAGGTCAGGGGATTTGGCCAAGCTCCTGGAAGCAGAGGCAAACTGCAGGCCTGGGTCCCCACACCCCCGCTGCCTTCCTGGCGGCTTTAAGCCCGAGGCCTATCTTATAAGAAGGAGCAGGGGGAGGAGCACTGAGGATGCTGCTTCAGGGACTCAGAAAAGCTTCATTCCCTGTGTCAGGCCAGCGGATGCCTTCTAAGGTGATTAACTACAAATGTATTTTCTTACAGACGAGGAAACCAAGGTCCAGAGAGATTTAGAGATCTTCCCAAAGTCACATAGTGGGATGGAAGGGACAGAACAAGGATTAAAGCCAGACACTTCAGTGTCACAGGCTTGCACTGCCACTGCACCAGAACTCTCATGAACCAGCCTCCTCCCTGTCCGCCTGCTCCTGCCGTGGGCAGCCAGGGCACGGCCTGTGCGGGTGCTGGGCAGGTGGGTGGATGGGGCCTGTTCGCTCCTTGAGAGGGGCCAGGAAAGTGGGGTCTTGGATCTCAGTGAGGTCCCTGAACTGGGGAGCAGATCAGGGCTGGGGACAGGCAGGTGTCGGGTAACATTGCTGCAGGCTGAGGGCTCCCTCCTGGTGCAGAAAGTGGATGGACAGACGGTCGAAACAGCTCAGAGATCAAGTTTTTAATCCCCTGTTGGAGCAGGGAAGACTCACGGATAGCACCCGGCAGCAGGCAACAAAGACTCACAAAGCTAAGGCTTAACAACCACGAAACGCAAAACAAAGCACAAAAGATGAGGCCTTTCTCTCACGTACTGTGAAATCCGGGAGTAGTCAGGGCCGGGCAGTCACTCCAAGGCATTGTCAAAGTCACAAGTGTCTTCTGTCTTTCTTCTCTGCCAGGTGGAACTGCTTCCTCCCTCATGGTCACTGCATGATCACAAGATGGTGACTGGAGCACCAGCCATCAGGGCCACATTCTAGGTGGGAGAAAGGGGAGGGGGGAGGGGTGCCTGCCAGCTGAGTCAGCTCCCTTTTCAAAGAGAATTCTTGGGGACCTCACCCAGGAAGGGAATGACTTTGGCTTCATCTCATTGACCAGAATTGGTCACAGGGCAGGGCCTCTCTATAGGGGAGGTGGGGAAACGTAGATTTTGCATTAATAGCTGGTACATTGCTGCCCCCATCAGGGATGTGCTAAAAGGAAGAACGGGTGAGTAGGTATGGAGTGAGCAAAGCACAGTCTCTGCCTCCTTCCCTTAATTTGCCAGGTGAGTCAACCAAGGCTTGAAGGAGGAAGCCATTTGCACAGGATGGCCCAGGGAATTAAGGGCTACCTGAGCCCAGACCCCAAAGGTTCTGACTCTAAGACTGATGTTTCTTCCACCATATATACCACTTCATTCTGCAGCCACACGTCTGCCCCAAATAATCCTGTTGTTATTATTAATTGAGCACTAACTGTATGCGAGGTACTATGATGATGGCTTTCCAAGCTTGTTTCATTTAATCTCATAGCACCGTTAGCCGTAGATGTTACTTATCATTCCCATTTAACGAGGAAGAAACTGAGGCTCGGCCAACTTAGGTGAATTCTCCAGGTCACAGAGCCAGTAAGGGCTGAAGTGAGCTTCAGACCCAGGTTTCCAGCCTGGGCTGTGAGCAGTGTAACGCCTGTGATGACAATGACCCAGGGACGTCCCCAGTAAGCGCCGAGTCGAGGTGGGCCCCTCTTGGTGCCCCTGTACTGTCAGCAATGGCTTCAGTCCCACCCGGGGTCGGGCGGCGAGCCCAGCCCCGGCGCGGGGGCTCCCGGCTCCCACCCACCTGGCCAGCCTCCCTCTCCCGGCTGCTCATTCCAGCCAATTACTCCTAATGGAGTGATATGAAATGTAACTAACTTGGGGAGATATCTGTATACTTTAATTAAATCAGTTTGCAATTAGCCATCTGAGTAATGAGGCTAAGGTGTTTTATCTCCCCGTGAGCCGGCAGGCCAGGGGAGCCGAAGGCAGAGGGATTTTGTGTGCCTAGCGCGGTCCTGGGGCCCGAGCTCCTCGGGGACAGGGAGGCAGGTGCTGGGAGCCCCGGGAGAGGGTTTAGCCCAAATTTACTATGATTAAATAAACACAGCACCTTAGAGAGGAGCTACTAATTTGTGGGACTAAATTTTTAATGGCTACTGCATGTTTTCTTATTAAAGAAATAGCAGGGCTTTTAATCCAAACACCTCATGGCCAAGGGCTAAAAATCACACACGTCCACCGTGTGACCCCAAAGTCCCCAGACATGGCTAGTGCCTGGCCCCACAGGTTGGCCTGTGTCCAGCTCGGGGTTTTTCCTAGAGACCCGCAGCGGGAGGGCCAGGACTAGGACAGCGTGGGTGAGGCTTTGTGGTTGAGTGCAAAATTTAATGAGGCACCAAATACTCAGTAATCAAGCAATATTTTAAGATGATGTAGTTTTTTTTTTTTAAATGGATGATAAACAAAATTTCAGAATTTTAAATAAAGACAGGGCCAGCAACAGTGCCAGGCCTCGCCGTATTGGAGTCTGAGGCAAAAGGAAAAATTGGCAAGTAATATCGATCTTGTCTTCATTTACAATTTTGATAGTTTGTTCATCATGAATTTTTTTTACTTAATTTTGTTTTTTTTAAATATTGCATTAAAACATCACGTATCTTGATTATTGAGCTTTAGTTGTGTTTCCATGGATGAGTGTCTCTCTCCCTTCACACTTGTCCCAGGCCTGCCAGCTGGGTTGTCCCTCAGAGTCCGTGTCTCCTGTGGTAAGGTGTCCATCCCGTGTGACCCTCCGGGTCCCTGCTGGGTTCTTAGGGGCTCTAAGTAGCAGATTTCTTGGTGGCTGAGTGGGGGTGGCACGTGGAACCCTAGACCTTAGGAGCAGAGAGCAGACTCGGGATGGCTCCAGCACGGCCCAGACACCAGAAGCAGCTGGCCCCGGGTCACACGGTGGGTTTGCGGCAGAGCTAGAGCTGGAGCCCGATTGGCCTGTTTCCCTACAGGCTATTTCTCATCGGGGGAGAGATGGGCCTTTCTGGTGACCCGGTGTGAAGGCCACCACAGGGATACCCCCCATACTGGGAGGCCCTAATAAAATGACCCCAGGTGGAGAGCGGTGACGAGCTGGCCCGGGCCCCAACAAAGCCCTCTTTTCCTTCCCAGTGGGAGGTGTTGGGTGCAGCTCATGGGGCTGGACACGACCGAGGTGCCTTCAGCCCTTTGCTCGCTCCTTGTGTGATCCGGGTCTGTGCTCCCCGACACCCCTCGGAGTAGCTCCCCTGCCACCTTATCCAAACAGCACTCCCACGGCTCTCCGTTCCTTCTCCTTGCTTTGTTTCCTGGGGCCCTTATCTGGCACTGCCTGCCACGACGCTCCGTACTTAAGTGTTTGCTCTTTTGCCTGTTCCGTGGATTTGCTCCGGGTGGCCAGGGCTCTTCTGCTGCATTTCAGGCTGCACCCCCAGGGCCTAGAACAGTGGCTGGTGCATTGCAGGCCTCAGCAAACATTTCCTGAACGAATGGACATACTCTGGGCCACTTGGTCCCCGAGGCTTGACTCCTGCCTCTGACATCTGCCAGCTATCTGTGATGGCAAGTTAGCTTTGTCCCTGCCGTTAGGATTTCTGCCCCCGCTGGCACAAGCTCTCAGCATGTAATTGTGAATGCTCTGGCCCCTCTGCTCCCCTGCACACCTTGGGTCCAGGCTCAAGGGCTCGGGCGCTGCCAGCTCTGTCCCACCAGACACCCAGCCCCAGCCCCGCCCATGCCCGGTTGTGTCTGGGCACCCTTGGCCTGGGACATCCTTCCCATCCATCCTCTTCATCTTCATTCTCAGTGGCACTGTCCTGGTGGGATCCCAGGTGGTGATGACACTGAGTGAGGATGTCCCTGCCCCCCCCCATTGACAATACATCAAAAGCCATTACCCACCCCCATTCTGATTTCCAAAATGGAGCCTGCCTCTAAGAAAACAAAACGAATGGCTTTGGCGTGCCAGCCCCCATTAACTGGCTACCCGAACTAATCAACAGCAGGAATTCAAGGAAATTGCTGGAGCAAATTGAGAAGCCAGATTATTTGGGTTTCTTGATTGAGATTGGAAGAATAATTATTTGAGGGTTCCGTTTATTAAGCTTTGTTTACTAACCCCAGGTCCTGTTTTGATATTTCTGCCCCAGTTGTTGGCCACCCTACAATAAATAGTTTTGACATTATTGCTGGTAGGGGCCCCAGAACTCATCTAACCCAATCTTTCAGTTGATAGATGGAGAAAGTGAGGGACAGGAGCTGCCGCAAGGCCCCAGGGGATAGCGGCTCCAAGCCAGGGTGCTTCTGACCCTGCGAAAATCAGCGAGAGGTTCACACAGCCCCAGAGGGTTCCTTCTGGAATATGCCATCGGTGCATCCTGAAGGAGACCCGAGGCTCCTCACCAGGTAAGGAAACACTTACACCGTTCTGATGGGAGGTGCGGCGTGTCATTGTCTCCAAGTCCCTGAGTCTTCCTGGGAAGGTGACAATGGCTGCCATATAGGTGTACCTTCTGCCAAGGATGCCCACCTCTACCTCGCAGTTTCTGAGAATGACCTGGAGCTGGAGCGTTACAGAGATTACCAAGTGTGAGGGCAGGTCTGGAGAACCTTCCATGAGGCCCCGGGGAATTGGCCGGTTCTTGAGCAGCCCAGGTTAGAGTCAGGGTGTCCAGAGTCCCCAGAGGACCCTGGCGTCACACCACACTGCCCCGAGGGCAGACCCAGATGGCTGCCCGGCAGATGTCCTGTGGTCCTCCAGGCACAGGGGGAGGACAGCCAGGCGGTGTGCGCTGCGGAACCCGAGGAGGCCGGGAGCGGCGTGGCGGGGCGCGGCCAGGGAGGTTTCCGGACGGAGGAGAAGTCAAGGGGCTGCGGGGCGTTTTTCATCAGCCCCACTGAGCCAGGAACCAGGGGGCATGAGAGCGGTTCAGAGGAAATTCGTTCTACACATTCTTGAGCCCCTATTATATGCTGGGTTCCCACAGATGCCATTTATTTTAATCCTCACAACCACCTTCTGAAGGAGGCAGTAGCTTTATTTTTACGTGGCAGTTAGGGGGAGAGGTCCAGAAAAGTTAAGTAATCTGCCCAGGTTCACACAGGAAGTGGCAGAGGAAGGATTTGAACCCAGGAGTGGATGTCTCCTTCCACTATAAGATGTGTCAGTTGCTCAAATGGGTTCCCAGGAATAGGCTCTCCTGGCGAGGTTCGTGGGTGGGCCCATCGGAAAGGGGGTTAAGGGTGCCCGGCGCACCCCTGCCGCCGTGGGGCCCCAGCTCCCGGGTTCATGTAAAAGCCCTTCTACTACTCAAAGAAAGGCTCTGACCTCTCAATCTTTCTCGTGTTTGTTCTCCCCAGCGCCCTCTGCGTCAGGGGCTGCGTGGGGCTAAGTAGGATGTGGTCTCTGCCCTCAAAGAGTTGCCAGGCCCTGCTTCCTTCTGTGGCTCAAGCATTACTCACTCAAAACGCCACCGGCATCCCTGACTATCTTGGTCCTCAGCCTGGTGGCATCTTCAGGCTGCAGAAGGCCACCTGTCTGATGGGCGCTGTGACAGTGGGTCCAGCGTCTCTCCCTCAAGCTGGCACCAGTACAATCTAAGCTGACGTTAGTTCTTTCAGCAGCTATGCCACATCTTTGGTTAGGAATCGGTTTATGGATTACTAAAACCGTAGGGGTTTTAAATAAGAACCTGCTGTCACGTCGTGTCCCCCATCCTACGCTCAGGCAATTGATTGTGTGAACCTAAATGGGGAGCTGTACATTGCTTGTGTGTTCAATTTCACCTTATTGCACTCAGCCTACTTTTTGTAGCCTATTAAACACTTTTCCAATCCAGATTTTGTCACTCAAGTCCTTTTGCCCACGTCTGGAAATGAAGAAAGCCTGCTGTAGGGTCTCCATTCAAGGCAGTAAAAAGCAGACTAGAACAGAGATAAGGACAGGCCTGCGCAGTTCCACCAGAGACCTCCTCCCAATCAATTGCTCCATATTCCGTGCGTGGGGTTGATTAACCAGCTGTGAACCTGCATGTTTAAACTCTCGTCTTGCCCCACCCCTCAACTCTGTTTGCAAGGCTAACCAGAGCGACTTACAGAATGCTTGGTGGAAATCAAAATGCACCATGCCTAAGGCATCCCATCAGCAGGGAAGCCCGGCGAGCTTGGCGTGACTTTTCTTAGTGAATCCCCACCAATTTCTAGTGGCCACCATTTCTTTTCTAACTGCTTAGAAATGAGGAGGATATTATCAATTGCAAAAGAAAGTTCTACAGAGGGAGGCAACACTTTTGCAGGGCAAAGATAATACGGTTTCACTGCAGCAAGAGATCCAGCTTCCTCCAGAGGCGGCAGGAGGCACAGACAGGGAAGCTGCAGGAAAATGCCAGGAACAAAGCCACAGTAGGTATTTCGCAAGAGAACAATTTAGAACCCAAATCTGGGTTGGGCACTGTGGCTCATGCCCAGCACTTTGGGAGATCCAGGTGGGAGGATTGCTTGAGGCCAAGAGTTCAAGACCAGCCTGGGAAACATAGTGAGACCCTGTCTCTACAAATAAAAAACATTAGTCAGGTGTGGTGGCACACTCTTGTAGTCACACATACTTGTAGTCCCAGCTACCTGGGGGGCTGAGGAAGAAGGATCACTCGAGCCTAGGAATTAGAGGTTTGATTGGGCCACTGCACTCCAGCCGAGGCGACAGAGTGAGACCCTGTCTCTAAAAAATACATACATAAATAAAACCCAAAGCTGGAAAAGATGGTAGAAGTAGAATGAGCTGGATCTCACTTTAGGATCTAGGCCACGGTCCAGTACAACTAGCAGGAAGCTCCCATCCCTGGACCAGAGGCAGGTTATACACAGACATACACAGCCCCGGGGAACTAAAGGTACCAGAGGGCACGGCAGCACCCGGAAATATGAGGCCTCTTAAAGTCACTCAGAGAGGCTGGCTCTTTGCCACAGACATATCCCCTCCAGTCCTGGGTAATTGCCCCTACGCACTGTGCCTGCAAATCTCACTACAGCCACCAGGGGCAGCATCTGCCATAACTGACATACTGTGTTTCCCCGAAAATAAGACAGGGTCTTATATTTATTTTTCCTCAAGAAGACACCCTAGGGCTTATTTTCAGGGGATGTGTTATTTTCCCCTCAAAGCCTCAGCTTGCAGCACGCACAGGATGGCCGGGACCTGACAGGGGGAGCCGACCTTGTTGGTGGGGCTGCCCGCACATTTCCAGTCACCTCTGGGATAGTAGCTGTCACCATGGGGCAGATGAGAAGGGCAGCTCGTCTTCTTTACTGTGCAACGAAGTGCATGGGTTGTGCAGATTCACTGTGTAGCCACGCCCATCACTGGGTCTTATTTTTGGGGTAGGGCTTATATAGTGCAAATGCTTAGAAATCCTGCTAGGGCTTATTTTATGGGTAGGTCTTATTTTGGGGGAAACACGGTAGCTTGGGTTGTTCAAAACTGGCCACCTGGTCCTGGAATCACAGGATCAACACTTGGAGGACAAGCGTGGGTGAGGCTAAATCGTTCAATTTGCAGGAGAGAGAGTGTGCTAACTTACTTTAGCGTTTGTATATTCGCAGTACCCATAAACAATTACGGGTGATGAGAAAGCCACTAATGGAGGGCAAACAGAAAAAAGACCAATGGAAAGAAATTAAACGGAAGTATTTGTGTGCTAGGGATGGGTAGAGGGGGCTGTTCAGATGAGACAGAAGACAAATGGCAGAAATTCAGAAGGAAAGGCCAAGGGACCAACGTGATGAGATGGGAAGAGTTCCCGATCTACGCCTCTGACCCAGCTAGTCCCTCACTGCGCCACTCGCTCTAGCCCAGCAATCCCGCACTGAATGCAGAGGTGTTTCTCAGGACCCGGCCAGGCCTGCGCCACCTGGACCAGCTGCTCTTCATCAAGCTGCTCAGAGAGTTGGGCCCTTTACTCCGGGGGCATGCCTGGGGTCTTGGGGGTGAGGTCTTCCTGCCTCAAGCATTTAAAAAAATTTTTTTAAATTGTAGTAAAATACACAGAACATGAAAGTTACCATCTTAACCATTTTTAAGTGCACAACTCAGTCGCATTAAATATATTTGCATTACTGCACAGCCATTGCCACCATCCACCTCCAGAACATTTCATCCGCCCAAACTGAAACTCTGAACCCATAAACACTAACTCCCACTCCCCCACCCCAGCCCCTGGTAACCACCATTCTGCTTTCCGTCTCTATGGGTTTGACTACCCTAGGCATCTCGTATGAGTGGAATCCAACAGTGTTTGTCCTTTTGTGACTGGCTCATTTCACTTAGCGTCATTTCCTCAAAGTTCATCCGTGTTGCAGCATGTGACAGAATT
This sequence comes from Microcebus murinus, assembly GCF_040939455.1. Taxonomy (NCBI): domain Eukaryota; kingdom Metazoa; phylum Chordata; class Mammalia; order Primates; family Cheirogaleidae; genus Microcebus; species Microcebus murinus. Next base: position 102,526,031 of record NC_134109.1, read on the forward strand.
TCCTTCTTTTTTAAGGCTGAATAATATTCCACTGCAGCATGTTTTGTTTATCCATTCACCCACCAATGGACACTTGGGTTGCTTCCACTTCTTGGCTACTGTGAATATTGCTGCTATGAACATGGCTATACAAATCTCTCTTGGAGACTCTGCTTTCAAATCTTGTGGGTACATGCCTAGAATTAGAACTGTTGGATCATATGGTGATTCTCTTTTTAGCTCTTTGAGGAATCACCATACTGTTTTTCACAGCTACCTCATGGGGGAAATGTCACCCATACTTAAGCCAAACATAAGTTCCTACAAGGAATGAGACTTAGTTCCCAAGGTGGAATTCCATCTCCAGCTGCAAAAGAAGGGCTTATATTTCTCCAATTTCATCGTTTGCTTCTCTCCCTCAAAAACCCCACCCTGAACTCGGGTGGAACCTACATATCTAAGCCACATTGCACCTCCTCTAAGGCTGGAGTAGACAAGAACCTCCATTTCCTCAGTGGGACTGGAGGGGGTAGAGCCCTGACAGGGAGTTGGGGAACACTATTCTCTGTCTACGTGAAGCCTTGTCCTCCTGACCCTGGGGAAATCTGGATCCATGTTGAGGACTGATCAGATACAGAAGGAAGGCGGATACAAGTCTAAATGGCAACGGAAAGACCCGCAGAACCATTATCTCCTTCTGCATGTATAGCCCTTGCCTTGGAGGAGAGAGGACAGCTCCTCAGAGAGCAAATGGCGGGAATAGATCCCATTCCCGCCATTACTCTGTGCCACCTGCAGGGGGCAGCCCGGCACAGAGGAAAGTGCAGCTTTGGAATCAGAGCTGGGTTTAAATCCCTCCTCTGCTGCTTACTGGTCACATGACACTGGACGTGTTCCTCGACTTCTTTGAGATTAATTTTATAGTCCGCAAGGCCAGCGATGGTCTCGTTGAATTCTTAACTTTTGTTGTGAAGATGACACGACACAACAGATGTACAGTGCCAAGCACAGTGCCCAGAACTTAGGGGTTCCACGGCTGTTCCCTTTCTTCTTTCCTCTCCAATCCTTTCTCAATTATTGACTTCGTTCCTGTTCTCCCAGAGTTTTTTCACCTCTCCAGGCTGCCATGTGCAGCCTTTAGGGGGCTGTTCTCACCAACAGTGGCTCCACCTTTGATTATTTCAAGTTGGGTTCTGGGTCCCCACATGTAGTCCAGACTCATCCCTCTCTGGCCTCCCAACGCCAAGTGTGACTGGGGGTGGGAGTGGGGGATTGGAACCACCCTGTTGGAGCCAGCGCCAAGGCCAGGCAAGGCAAGTGTGCTGTGTGCCACCGTCTCTTCTGGGCGTAGACTCTTTGTGGGGGAGGGGGTTGGCCAGCCCCGTGGGCACCACCAGCCCAGCCTCTGCCTCATCTGGCTTTTGTTAGACTGTGTTACAACCTTAGCGTTACTTAACTGTACAGGACTTTGGAATGTGTGTGTGTGTGTGTGTGTGCATGTGCATGTGTGTGTGTGTGAGAGAGAGAGAGAGTCTGTGTGTTAATAGCAATTTGTGATAGATGCCGTTGGCGCCCACACATTCAATAACACCCACACTCACAAAAAAAGAAGGGGGGAGGGGAGTCGTTTTTATGGGAGATAACATAACTGCTTGCAATTTGGCTATTCATTGTATCTTTGGCACTTTATGTACTGCATTAGCGGAGGCAATTTCATGCATATGGATATAATGCATTAAGTGGAGGCATTTAAATATAGTGAAACTAATTTTATGATGATTAGTTGAAGGAAAACATTGCATTCGTATCATCTATATAGAAGCCAATTTGCATGAAAATGCCCAAAGTTGCTATGCCAACATTTTCTGTGCTGCTGGTCGGGGTCGTCTCCGAGTCAAGACTTTGTATTAAAAATCGGTCTCCAGTGCCCATGTCTTTTAATTCATTGCAAGCTGTAGGCCATTTGCTCACAAAGCGCTCGCAGTAAAACAAATGAATAGCTAAAATACTCATTTGCATGATTCCCATTTGAAAACGATTCCCCTGAAATTAAAAAAGCGTGTTACTCGGTTGTGAAGATGGATGGGCCAGTGAGGCGGGCAATTAATATTTTCGGCGTTCTCTTTAAAGCCCTCCCAAGACTGAGAACAGCACATGCCAGACAAATTGGGCCCCACAACAGTTTCAGGGCCTCGGCGGCAGCAGCCTGCTTCCACTGTCTTCCCTTTATTGTCTCACTTACATTATGCAGTAATTAAAACTATTTACCATTCCTACTTATCCGCCATCTGCTACCACGGAAGGTTCCTCTTCTTTAGGAAGCCTTCCGAAGGAGCAGCAAGAAGAGGGGAAGGCTCGCTCGGTGCCGACTGCGGAAGGGGCTTCCGGGGGTCTTTCCCCCTCCCTCTGCCGTTCCCACCTATCCCTCCATGAAAGGAAGGGTGGAGGGAGTCATGGGGTGTGAAGCTGAGTTTCTGAGTGAGTCGGTTGTGTGTGGGGTGGGGTGTTAGAACACAGCTTCCCGCACCTTTAGGGGGAGTCTTGGCTTAGATCTGGGGTGACCCATATGTCTAAGGGGAGCCTAGGCCCATTTCTTCTTACAAATAGACTGAAAAGGGTCTGGGAGCTTTGGCCATGCAGCTGGCCATGCAGAGCCACTCATTACAGTTGCATAGGTTGTTCACTGCACAAGCATGAGCAGGCCAGGGGGCTATGAAGGCTGAAGCCCCGTTCTGTGATGTTTGTCAATATCAGGTCCTGGGTCAGAAGGGGAAAAAAAAAACCAATCTGAGGTCCTGTGGGCTATGTCTGCCCCAGGGGGACACCTTCTTCTAATTCACACAAAGGCATTCTATGACCTAGCCAGGGCCTTGTCTGAAGGAAGCCATTTTGAAAGCAACCAAGTCACTGCCTTTTCTTTCCTTTTTTTTTTTTTTTGTGGCAATTGTCACTTCCCAGTTTGAGTTCTGCCCTGGGCTCTGGACTTGCACAGGCTTGGCATTTGCTTGCATAGACTGAGCTGGGATGTCCAAAGAGCAGCCTCCTCTGTGAGCACTTCTACTGCCTCCGGGGCCCAGCCCCCAAAGCCTGCACAGATTCATGTAAGGAGAAGCCAAATGCAGCCAGAGATGGGAACTAACTCTCACCGGGACACAGGGGGCCTGGAGCCTGCAGACTCGCAGCAGATGGCAAGTTCCGGGAGGACAGGGCCTGCACAAGAGTGCTTCCTGCTTCCCCTGCATTTCAGAGCCCACCCCGGTGCTGGGCACACAGGAGGTTTCCCAAAGCACTTGTTGAATTAAGGCAACAGGGACATTTTCAGCCTTGACTTCACTGCCCAGCTCTGAAGCTTCTCTGAAGTTCATCCACTAGACACTCTCAGCTCTCATCTTCCCTTTTTAGTGATCTTTTCCTGGCACGTAGCCAGAGGACTGGGACTTGCCTGGGACTGAGCCCCTCAGCTTTCACTTTTCCAGCTCCATTCCTCAGCGGAGCCCACAAGGCCTGCACAGCAGCACGTGGCGCCTGCCCTAGGCCTGGCACGTCCCTTCCCTGTCCTCCCATCTCCGATCCCTTCATCTCTGCCTCTCCGCCCTCCTAGAAATGGGGCCTTCTTGCCGAGGTCCACAGGCTCAGCTCTCTTGTCCTCAACTAACTTGTGTGGGCTAGAGTTGGTGCTTGGTATGACTGTGACACTCTCCAGCCCGGGTGGCTCTGGAACCTTCTGGCCGTGGGCACTTGGGCCGACCAGGGAGGAGGCCTGGCTACCCATCGTGAGGTGGCAAGGCATTACTGAAGGTGTTGTCGGGGTTCCACAGGGGGAAGATGAGTTTGAAACCAGAGCTTGGTCCAACAGTGGTACAGACCGTCTCTGGGTGGGAATCCCTGGATGTGGTCCCACATTGTCATCACTAAGGGTGTGATGGCATCTGTGAGTCACAGCAGATTCTCCACCCCCAACACAAAGGCCCCTGCCAGGCTCTGAGAGCTCTCCTGCTGTCTACGCTAACCAGAAACTCATCCTCACTGACGGGACAGAGGAGGAACATTCATGGACTATGTGGGTCACGTAATTAAAATAAATAAATATGAACGCGGAGAAAGAGCAAGACTTAACCCAGGGGACAGTTCTTCTGGCTGGAGGCACAGTGGGAGCAAGGGGTACCTTGCTGTCACATCAGCAGCTGCTTCCTACACGACCCTTAGTACCATCTCCCTGGGCTCCTACAGACTGGCCAGGGTAGCAGAGGAGGACAGGGTGCTGGGAAGTGCACTGACCTTGGGGTCCACAGCCCTGGGGTTGGACTCTCCCCTCTGCCATTGACTGACATCTGATCCTAGGTCAGTCATCAAAATTCTCTGCTCGTCTCGGTTTTGCCATCCATTAAATGGGCTTTCATGCCTGCCTGTCTTAACATAGGTTGTCATGAGCCCATTAGTGAAAAAGCATGCAGGATTTCAGTGCCCACGCTCTCCTTCCTCAGCAGGTGTGTGCCGTCCTGGAACTGATGGACACTTGTCTGTACACTGAGAGAGAAGCTCTGCAGGTGACAGTTGCTCTTAGCTTGCCCCTGAGCTCTGCAATTCAGAGTCAGGCACTTAAAAAGCTGGGCCTGGCCTTGTTATGGAAGGGCAGTACGATTAGTCCCACACCTAACGTCGCTGTGCCAAGCCCTGCACCAAGCCCTTACAATCCCTGGCGTTTTCATTCTATTATTGGGGAAAATTGGGGATCTGGGTTGAGTTTCAGAGTTCAATCCTCTTCCTAACTTGCTGTGTGACCTCTGGCACGTCACTTGTCCTCTCTGAGCCTCCATCTCCTCGTTTCCACCCCACATGCACTGCAGTTCCCCAACCCACACTGCCTTCCCAGTCCTCCACCGGCTGCTAAGCCCACACCTCCGGGCACGTCATTGCAATTATCATTATGAAGCTTTGTTATTAAGACATGAGCAAGAGAGAAACATTCCCAGCTGCTGGAGAAGACATTAGTAAAAGTAAACCAGGAAGCAGGGACCTGAAAGGGAGAGGAAAGAATGAGAGAAAATTAAAAATCAATCCATGGAAACCTTCACCCGCTTTGCATATGGAGGGAGGAATCGGTCAGAGGAAAAGAAGGGGGACAAGCCACCCCCCACCGGGCGACTACGGCTAGAGATCAATACTGGACCGAAATAGAATCCCACATAGGGAACGATCTAGCCTCACAGCTCCAGAAAAAAAAAAATAATAATTTAACATAGAGAAGCCATTTAAAGCAGAAAAAATATTTGTATGTAAAAGGAAATATTTTAGGTAGGAGTTGAATACCAAATGATTTTGGGTCTCTGTGGGGAGTAATGAGGCATAGCAAAGACACAATTCTCTATGCATGTAATATTATCATCGCACGCCTTGGAAAGCTTCTAAATCACAGAAATGCAGTTAGGGACCGTTGTACAAAATAAACATCCCACTTGGTGTCTTGCTTGCCCTAAGTTCCTTGATCTAGAGCGGCACTGCCAGATTTTTACAGCCCCGTAAATTAACGTGGTGCTGATTTGATTGAGCTAAATTAATAAGACTCGTGCTTTGCTGCAAAATAGCGATTACAGTATGTTGTGGGGACGCGCTGCCGATAAGGAGATTGCCGCCTTTAACAATCCCACTGAAGTTTCATGGAGGATTTCAAAACCAATTTTAATTAAAACAAAAGCCGATGTGTGGCAATAATGTGGATGTTAAGGAGAGAAAATGCAAAATGTCTTTTTAAATCCATTTTAATATGTCTTAAGGACTGGATGATCGATGTGGCACGAGCCGGCGGCTGACACCGAGCTGGGAGGCTGCCTGTGCTGCTGGCTTCCGTGCCGGTGGCACCTCAGGCCTGCCCAGCCAGCCTCTGCGCGGCTCTGGGCTTCGGATCTGGGGTCACCTCCCAAGTTGAGGCTGTAGCGGAAGACCTCTTTTCAGGCGACTTCTCAGTCCTGGACACCAGGGCAGAAGCTGGGCCTCGTCTTCCTGGTCACTCGGGCTGGGGCAGAGGCAGACAGGGGCTCAGCCTCCAGGCCTGGCTGCCCCCGGCTCCCGCCCACCTGTGACCAGCTCCATGGCTGCCACCAGCGCTCCAGGCGCCTCTGGGAACCCGGAGGGGTGGGAATGTTGAATAAGAAACAGCGGGAGTGTGGTAGCAAGAGGAGGGGCCGTGCCCTGAGGACACTGCCATCGGGATAGGAAGCCTGCAGACACGCAGTGGAGGCGTGGGACCCGCCTGAGGAGCGGCCCCTGAGGCTCAAAGCTGGAGCCCCCTCAGGTCTGGAGGAGAGAAGAGGCCCCAGAGCAGGGCAGGGCGGACCGCCGGGTGCCCGGAGCAGGAGTGCCAGTTGGGCTGGTTGAGAGTGGCTCTAGTAAGTCTCAATCCCCATTACCTCAGTTTTCTCAGCTGCCAAATGGGAACAGTGATAGAATTTGCCTCCCACAGCTGCTATGAGGATCAAATGAGGTTGACACCTGGTGCACAAATGCCTAAAAATGTTATTGATGTAGAAAGAACGGCAACGATGCTGTTTCATTAGTTACATTTTCAACCAGAGGACCCCTTTCTCGAGGTCCAGCTGTAAATATGGACGACAACTTGAACAAGGACAGACATTCTGAGGCCCTGGGATGTCCCAGGTGCTGTTCCAAGCGACTTGTTCACATGCCTGGTCTCCCCAGGACTCACAGCGCCCTGGGGCTCTGAGGGGAGGGGAAGTGTCATGTGACACTGCATGTCACACAGTGTCGTAAGCAGGGGAGCCGGGCTTTGCACTAGACCCGGGAGACTTCAAAGGTCAGCTCTTGACCGCTTTGCAGGTCAGCGGCCTTCAGATGCATTTGAACATGACCCACGGAAAAAGAAACCACACATTTCCCCACAGGACCCAGCAGGTACACACACACACACACGCACGCTTACAATTCGAAGTTTCACAAAATGATACCCTTATTACATGTGATGCATATGATGTTTTTATTCCATTTCATTTTTAAAGGAAATTGTTCATGACCCACTAAACTGTAATCCATGCTTGCAACTCAACCCCCAGTTTGGGAAACGCTGCACGCACCCATTGCCACGTGTGTGCCGTCTTGTTTGACCGTCCCACCTGCCCCGGGGGGTGGGTAGTGGCGTGCCCATTTTCCAGAGGAAAAATTGAGATTCAGGACAGAGCAGTGATTTGGCCCCAGCCCCCATACATCTCCATGCTAGCATTGACCACACAGCCTGTGGAAGCTCGGGGACAGCTGTGAATGTCCCTCTGCCTCTCCCCAAACCACAAGCTCCACTACGGGAAGTCCCCTGTCAGCTTGATTCCTTCACGGCTGGCCAGCCTTGGGCAAGTTATTTCAGTCCTCCGAGCCTCAGTTTACCTGTCTATAAAATGGGATAATAATGGTACTTACAGGGCTGCCCCCTCTGCTTGCTCCAGCCTGGAAGTTTCCAGAAGGAAAAGAGTAGGAGTGTTCCTGCAGGCACACCCACTCTGCCCAGGAGTTCTTGGGACCCCTGTTTCTGGCCTGACCTCAATTGCACTTTTGTTCTTTGTTCCCTAATATTGTCTTTAAATCACCTTCTTTTCTCCTCTCATCTTTAGTTTTTTATCTTCTACCTTATTTTTTCTTATCTTGCACTCCTATGTGGATTCCTTTTATCAACACTCCCTTTCTTGGGCACTTTAAAAGATTATTTTATTATCATTTTTATGTTTTGAATGGGAGCAAAATTCTTTTAGTTGCTTCAAGTGACTCCCTCTCACTTATGCATTTTTAGTTTTTTATTTCACAGGTTCTAATGTTTTATTTTTTTAGATTCAATTGATTTTATTATTTATAAACTCACCATTTTTAACTCTTGAATTCTTTTTAACCTTTGTTTTTTTTGAGAACTTTCTCACGTTCTGCTTAATTTTGATCTTTTCTTTCTTTTTATTTTTTATTTTTTGGGACAGAATCTCTGTATGTTGCTCAGGCTGGCCTCCAACTCCTGGGCTCAAGCGATCCTCCTGCCTCAGCCTCCTGCATAGCTGGGACTACAGGTGGGTGCCACCATGTCCAGCTAATTTTGATCTCTTACGATTCTCTTATACCACTATTATCATCTGACTCTTTTTTATTTTCCCTTCCTCTTGCTCCCTTTCTGTAATTCTCTTTGCCTTCGGGGGTGGGTGTTTGCCCCAAGAAGCAGGATGAAAGGATGCAAAGAGAGTCATGAAGAAGGGCCACTCTGCACTCAGGGTGGTTGGGTGCTCAGCACCCCCCCCTCACTGCCTTAGTGGGTGTCAATCTGGCATGCCCATTCTAGGAAGGGGCTTCAAATCCCTCACCCAGGGGATCTCCAGTCAACTATCCCCAGACCACAGTGCTCAGTGTGGTCACAGGACAAATCCACTGGGATTGAGTTGCCTTTTGCCATTCATGTTGAGTGAGCCTTGGGAAGAGCTGACTTCTGAAACCTGCAGTCTTCACCCTATCGGGTCCATGGATCTGGAGCAACCATGCCAACTGTGTGACGCTTGTTGATGTCACCTCCTAATATCGCTCTATCCATCTACTTCTTTCCCCATCCATATCTCCAGTCTAAGTTCACCTTGACCATTGCAACAGCCTTCAGATTGATCCACCCAAATCCTCTAATCCTTTTTTTACATGCCAGCCAGAGCCATATCTGATCATGCCATCCTCCTGTTTAAAAGCCTCCGAGGGCCTCAGCATTACACCCTCTCCTCCTCCCCTAATTTCATGCTGTTTTTTTCCCACTATATCTCTTGCTATGTCCTCTCTCAGGACTTTCTTAGTGCTTGGCACTGGGCTGGGGCATTGGAAATGCAGCAAACACTCAAGGAGACTCTGCTCAGAGGCAGACCCAAAGTTGGGCAGTGCAAGAGCAGAGAGCAATCAGATGTAGGCCATGCCCTCAGGGGGCCCCACAGCCTCAGGGAAAGACATACCTTCCTCCATAGCCTTCAGGGACAATGAGAACAGAAGAGGGACGTCCTGATGCCAAGTGGCAGCCCCATGGGAATCCCAAGGTGCTAAGGGTTCAGGGCCATGTTCACAGCAGAACTTCAGCTAGAGATGGGGACCTGAGGCCAGGCAGACTCTGGAAGCTGATGTCAGAGTACAGGGTAGGTACTGGGGCCAGGAAGAAGGATGAGGATAGAGAAAAATGAACCAAATGGCCACCAAGACAAAGTAAGTTAGGCCAGGCAAAAATATAGGCGATCAGGAGAGTTAGGGCCATTCTCCTTGGAGGACATGGGCCAATTGCTCAGGTGCATGGGTGGGGCTCCTGTTCAGTGCACCAGGAACCCCCGCCATCCTCAGCAGGAGTTACTGCCCAACAATCGCCACCCCAGTACTCACACTATCCAATAGACTGGACTGTTCCACATCCTGTTTTAGTTTCTCCAGTTGAGAAAAACATACTAATACAGGGTTGGAAAAAGCATAAAGCAGACTTCTATTTTTAGTGATGTAGCCAGCTGGGTTACCTAGATCAGCCCTCATATAGAGATAACTAGAAATGCCAAATAAAATTAAAAACATCTTCTTAAAAGTATTAAAGGCCTACAAGATAGTAAGAAGCTACCAGGCCAAAAGTTAAGTGAAAGTAGAAACTCTGAGAGCACTGAAGCTACTTGTGCCCCGTGGGGATTTGCTCAACGAGAAACTTTGGCTTCAGTTTCAATATCATTGAGGGCTTTGGAGGAGAGAAGATAAAACCCAGTGCTCCACCAAGTTGGGAAATCTAATAGACATCCTCTCTTATAAAGGTGGGACTCCAAAGGGAAACTCTCAGATAAGTGTGACCAGAAGGAAAACTACCTCACCCCTCCCACACCCAGGGACTTCAAGAAAAGTTATGAGCATAACAGGAAGGAAAACAGCCATTCATGAAAACTAGATTTAAAGCCCAAATTCACATCACCTGAATGGTCAGAGCAACCATTACCATTGATTTAATTTAAAGTAGTCCTGGCAGAAGCAACTCAGATCTTTTCAGCCCAGACTTCAAAGAATTACCAAAAATAATTTTCTGAGGGAAATGAACAAACAACTCAGACTTAAATTACCAAGTGCACAAGAAAATAAGGCTCTAGGAGTGAGAACCAGCAGAAACAGATCTGCAAGATTTCAGACATTAGAATTATTAGGTACAGAATATAAAACAATAACACTATTCAAAAGAAGGGGGAAAAAACAAGATTAATAATATCTGCAGGGAGCAAGAAAATGTTTACAAAAGAGAAAGACTTAGAAAATACTAAAAATGAGGAAATATTACATCTAGAGATCAAAACATAAGAAATAGTGAAGGAACTCAATTGATGTGTAAGACAGCAAATTAGATGTAGCTGAAGAGAGAATAAATAGACTAGATGAATCCAACAAAGAAAGAAAAGGAGTGGGGAATATGAAAGAAAGGTTAGGAGAGATGGGAGATAAAATGAAAAGATGTAATATATATCAAATTAGAATTCCAGAAGGAGAAGAGTGAGGGAATTGGGCAGAGGTAATAATTTAGGAAATAATGGCTAAGAATTTCTAGGTCTAAAGAAAGATACCAATCCATAATTTTATGAAGATCAATTAATCCTATAAAGGTTCAATAAATGAAATTAACATGTAAATTCATCAGAGTGGAACTGGAGAACACCAAAGACAAAAAGATTTTTTTCTACCCCAAAAAAGTGATTTATTTCTACAGGATATATAACGGTGTATACAGGATTCACATTTGTTTTCTTTTTAATAGCTAGAACTAATAATATTCAAATAAGCTGCCAAAAAATATTTTTAAAGCTGCCAGAGAAGGGGAAAAAACTAGGTTACAATGTATTCAGAAGAAAATAGCTAGATTAGTAGTTTACTTTCCATAGCAACAGTTGGGGGCCAGAAGGTAATAGAATATTTTAGCATGCGTTATGCAAAAATAACCACAGACCTAGAATTCTGTAGCCAGTGCAAACATCTTTCAAGAATAAAGTAAAATTAAGGCTTTTCAGATAAAAAAGAAGAAGAAAATTACCATCAGAAGTATGTCACTAAAGGCAATGCCAAAGGTTGGAACTAAAGAGAAAAGGCAAGGGACCCCATGATGAGGAGCTGAAGTAGATAAATGAATGAAGAACACTGCAATTGGTACCTGTGTAGATATGACTAAGTAAATACTCTATTAACTGCTTTAAGCTATACTAGTAATGTTATGTAGGATTAAAAGAAAAGATAGAATTTAAAATATGAAAACAGCAACACCTAAGTCAGGGGTTAAATGGATTTAAAGTGTTCTAAGTCCCTTGTACACTCTAGGAGGAAGGTAAGAGTATTGATTCATATTAGCTGTTGATAAGTTTTGAATAGATGCATTGTAATTTCTAGGTTAACTATTAAAAGAATAGAAACAGAAAATACACCTTCCAAACTAATCGAGGGAGCAATTTTGAATGGTGAAAATATTTCATTAATCCAAAAAACCCAAGAAAGGAGAGTAAAAGAAACATAGACAAGGTGAGGCATATAGAAAGCACGAAATAATGTAGTAGAAATAAATGCAGATATATCGGAAATTACATTAATATAAGTGGAGTAAATGTTCTTGTTTGAAAACTGAAATTGTCAGACAGGGGCTCGAGGCTCTGCTTCCAAGTTAGCCCACCCTCTTAGCGATGGCTGGAGGCCAAGAAGCCCCTCCATGTGCTAATTGAGTGTCCTCACAACATGGCTTCCCCAGAGCAAGAGAATCAGAGAAAAGAATGAGGAAGTCACAGTGCTTTTTACAGACACCAGCATTTCCTCCCTGGACCTGTTTTCTCACCTGCACAGTGAAGAAGTTGGACTATTAGTAGATTGTGAATGGCACTTGGGTTCCATCTTGCCACAGAAATGCCAATCCACTGGTGGAGTGAGAAGGACTCTGAGATTGCACCTAAAGTCAGGCAGCCGCAGTCGGCTGGATGGGGAGCAGGCGAGTGGCAGCTGACTCACCAGCCTGAAGCATCTCTAAATCCAGGGGAAGGCTTCCCGTCTCAGCTTTTCCCCCCATACTGGATAGAACTCTTTTGGAAGTCCAAGCTTCTCGGCTTAGCGATGACAAAAGCAGCCAGTCTCCTTCCAACTCGTGCTCTGTCCTCCCAAGCCCTCGTGTTTGAAAACACTCAATTAAGCAGCGTTGGCCAAGGCTCTGGACATAAACCTGGGTTCTCATCTTGTCCATCACTTAACAGCTGTGGGACCTCCAGCAATTTATAATGCTTCATCTTTAAGCCTCAGCGTTCTCATCTGTAAAATGGAGAGCTCTCCAAGGATTGAATGAGATGCCACGGCAACTAGTGAGTCAGGTCATCAAGAGTCACTGGCTCCCACACCACGAGCCCATCCTTGAGCTGGCAGTGTCCTGAGGGATATAAAGCAATGGCCCAACCCTGCCCTCAAGGAACTTGCTGTCTACCTGAGGAGACAAGTCTTGGCCACGTGACACTACCAGAGAACATTTCAAGCCAGTGCCAGTATATTGCCAAATGAGTGACTGCATGTGCTCTAGCGGTTCTCAAAGTGTGGTCCCCAGACCAGCAGGATCGGCATTGCCCGGGGACTAGTTAGAAATGCGAATTCTCAGGCCCCACCCAAGACCTCTGAATCAAACACTCTAGACTCCCACGCGTGCTCAAGTTTGAGAACCACTGCTTTAGGAATTCGGGACACAGAGGGACCAGGAGAGGCCTATTGGGGGGTCTGAAATTTGAATCATAAAGAATGACTGGAATTTGGATAGCCAGAAGGAAAGGCAACAGTGATTTCAGGGAAGGGCAACTCGGCATGCACCGGGCACAGAGGGGACACCAGCTGGATGGGGACGGCCTCAAATGCCCAGCAAAGGAAGAGTGTGGCCTTGATGGAGCAGGCTACAGGGAGGGCAGGTTTTTGAGCAGGAAAGTGGCAATGGTCCAGCACTTCTTTTAGACCCACCAACCAGAGTCCTTTCTCAGGTCTCACTGTGCTCCTAGCTCAGACGAATGGCTCCATTCACTGGCATCCTCCAAAACCAAGGAGCCCCCTGCTAGGAAGCAGGAAGACTACCAGGCGTGGCAGGGGGGTGGGGAGGCGGGCCAGGGCTGCCGCAGTCACGCCGCCTCCCTCCCGCAGAGACAGGGGGCCTCGGAAGCCCCAGCCCAGCACGGGCCTGAACTGCTCCAGCAACCACGAGTCATGAGCAGGTATTGAATTATGAATAGATGTTGCCAGGAAATAATTGCAAACATTATTGCCCCCCACACATGTGTCCTCCGTGCGGCTGCAGCAATAGATTTTGTTGCCTTAACACTCCAGGGTCATTATAAATTAGAGCGATCACATTAACAGTGGGTCAGGGGACGTGGGGAGAGGGAATCCCGTCTGAAAGCTCTAAAAGGGACAGACCCCTCAACTGCGTGCGTTGGCTACCCTCAACTTTTCCTTCCGTTTGATCCATTCCACCCATCCCTATTAAATAACTAATTATTTAACATCTTTTAAAGCTTTGTTATATATTAGAACAGGCAGGACACAAATGAGTGCTTTTAATAATATAAAAGCCCATTAGCTTCATTTACTGTTAATGTTAAAATAAACATGAGGCAATTTAGATATACTATTCCAATTTCACGGAAACTTTGATGTTTTTCTTTTCTAGTCACATAATTAAGGGAAAAACTACTAATGATATTAAGTTTGTACAGTGTTAATGACAGAAACAGGCACAGGCTGAAATTGCAGCCATTAATATGAAAAAATAAAATATTTAACAGGGGAGATAGATGAGTACAATTTTAATAAACCAAAATGAAGAAAATTAATTTTAGAAAGTTCCACAGACTTTCACCCGCTACCATTACACAAGCTGTCTAATGGATTACTCTTCGCGGCCTGGGTTATTTATTGATGGTCCCGAGGAACGCCTTGGTTTTTGTGCATTGTTTTGTGGATGGTGAAGATTTTTGCCTTTATTGGTTTAACTCTTTTCTTGTTTGCTTCACTCGACCCCCAGTCCCCAAACTGAAATGGCGTTATTTACAGTGTGTGCTTTGACGGGAGCCCTTGTCAGTGGCGGGTCACAGGCAGGGGGTGGGTATGGTGACCTACTGAGGGAGGCCAGCAGTGGCCACCGGCCACCAGGGGCCACGTGGTCACGGGGATGAACCATTGGGGTTGCCTCGGAGGTGACAGCTGGCTCCAGCAGGATCCCCTTGTCGGGGTGGGGACAGCCATGCTTTGTCTTCAGTGTTCCTCTGTGGAGGTCACAGAGAGTCCTGGGAGGCAGGCTCTTACCCTTCATCTTGCCACTGCAGTGGGTTGAAAGGCGGGCCCCCCAGATTCACGTCCACGCAGGACCCTCACAATGTGATCTTACTTGCAAGCAGGGTCTTCGCAGACGTGATGCAGGTAAGGATTGAGATGTGATCACGCTTCGTTAGGGTCCCTGAATCCAATGAGAGGGTCCTTTTAAGAGACAGACAAGACGCCCAGAGACACAGAAGCCGGAGGCAGAGATGGGAGTTCCGCTGCCGCAAGCTGAAGAACTTGAAGAGGCAAGACAAGATTCTTCCCTGGAGCCCTCAGGGGGAGCGTGGCCCTGCCGACACCTTGATTTCAGACTTCCGGCCTCCAGAACTGTGAGAGAATCAATTTCTGGTTGTTTTAAGCCACCAAGTTTGTGGTCACTTGTCACAGCGGCCACAGGAAACTAATCCACTGCTGAAGAGCGGGGAACACAGTATAAGCCTCCCCGGCCTGTCTCCCGAGGGCGAGGGGGGGGCGCGGAGGGACAGGACTGCTGGGAGGGGGAGAACGTGGCAGCAGCAGAACTAGACCTGGCCGCAAGGAAAGCAAGTCCAGGCTGGCGGCAGAACGTGGTACCTGCCCCACGTGTGGTGCATGGCTGCAAAGCCCTGGCAACAGAGCCTTGTTCAGGCAACAAGAAGACGTCAAGACAGACCACCCCAGAGAAACAGGGAGGAGCCCTGGGGCCTGGGAGCAGGTCCTAGACAGGTCACTGAGCCAGTGGCTCGAGCCAGGGAGGTAAGGCGAGGGGCCTGGCTCTCCCTGGGAGGAACAGGGTGGAACTGGGCTTAGGGGGTGGGACAGGGGGACAGCAATCCCAAGCCACTAGTGGTAACAGAATCACAAGAGCCACAGAGTGACGGCAGCTACAGGAATGCTGGGTGGGCGCGAGGCAGGCCTGGCATCAGCACAGCCCAAGAGGTAACTGGACCCTACGCCCATTTCGTGGATGAGGAAATGGAGGCCAGGCGAGGTGAGGACTGGCCTGACTTGGTGCGCTGGGCAAGGAAGCAGACGTTCCAGCCCAGGCGTCTGAGTCCAGTGCCCGGCTCCTCACCAGCACTTGAGCCTTGAGGGGCTGCGGTTCTACCGGATCACGACCTACCCACGCAGCAGCCCTGCGCCAGGCCCAGCGGGGAACGGCTGAGTAAGACAAGGCTGTGTCAGTGCGGATGCTGGGGTCAGTCACAAGCAGGCCAGGGGCGGCTTACACGCATATATGACCACTGTCCCTCGTGACACGTGACAAGAAGTCCACGGTAGGACAGCTCCATGACTTTTCAGTTCAGTGGCTTAGTGGCTCGGGCTCACAAAGCCTTCCAGCATTCAGGCCTTCCTCATCTGTGCCGTCACTGGGCCGTCGTCTCAGTTCCAAGGCCACCCCTCCGCACTCAGTGACACAAGGGCTGTGACTCCACAAACCCCACGTCTGCCCCGCCAACTGCTGCCTGTTAAACTCTGCCGACAGGGATCCCTCTGGCAAGGCTGGAGGGGGAGGGGGACCCCCGTGCCCTTCCTGAGGGCCCAGTGTTTCCGTTAGCTCCGGCCCAGCAAGGCTGCTCCTCCCCGGCAGAGGCAGCTGCTGGTGGTGGCAGAGCTGAATCCAATTCCTGTTCTCCCAGCACTCACGGGGACGGCCTCGCTGCACTCCCTCCTGGGGGTCTGGGCCAGCTGGGCTCACCCCTGAGCCCAGAGACGCCAGCACCAACCACGTGGCACCTGCTTCTCAGAGCTCTCCTCCTCTAAGTGTTCATAACTCCGACCTCTTTCCTACGTGCCCCCAGCCCTAAGAGGGGTTCTGCTTCCTGCGGCTGCTGCCTCCCTTTTTGCCCTTTCAGTTACCTAGGTAGCAATGATTCCTAATAAATTCTCCCTGCTGACATAACTGGCATGGCTTCTGACCCCTGCCTGGGCCCTGACTGATGACATGCCTTCTTCCCCTGCCCTCCTCAGTGTGTGGTGAGGTCACTCCTCAT
Organism: Microcebus murinus; assembly: GCF_040939455.1. NCBI lineage: Eukaryota > Metazoa > Chordata > Mammalia > Primates > Cheirogaleidae > Microcebus > Microcebus murinus. Next base: position 102,542,323 of record NC_134109.1, read on the forward strand.
GGTCACAAGGCGGCTGCAGCAATTCCAGTTGGCAAATGCCGATGGCCAGAGGCAGGAAAGGACCTCTTTCCTCTTGTCCCATGCTTTATTTAAGCACAGAGGAGACATTCCTGCAAGTCCCCCCAGCAAGTTTCCACTCACCTTCCATTGGCCAGAATTAAACCCCATCCTCCCTCCTCGGTCACCTGGCAAGGGGACTGGGAGACTGCGGTTGGCTTAGACGAACCAGGATCCATCTCCCTGGGCTGCGGCTGCGGCTGAGGTCACTCCCATGGCCAGACAGGAGGGAACCAGCTGAACAGAGTGGGGCTCTGCAGGGCAGGGAGGAAGAAGGGGGACGGGTCCAGCAGCGGTGACTGCTCTGCCATCCCACCCCCTGGTGGGAGATTTGGACAAGTACAGATCAGGGCGTCAGGGATGGGAGGGGTGGGGCACCGAGGAGGGGGCAGAGCTCTGGAGAGCAGGGAGGCCTCACAGGAGACCTCGCAGGTGAGGTGTGGCTGAGACTCGAAGGATGGGTGGACGTCCCCAGGTAACGGGCAAGGCAGGACCTTCCCGACGAAAGATATGGCCTGTGCAAAGTCACAGACAGGTGGTGAGTTATGGCACAACTGGGAACAGAAGGTTGTCGAGTGTGGCTGGAGCACGGTGGGACACGGGGCAGGGGCCTTCCAGGTCATGAGGGATGGAGCAGGGACAGCAGGGTATACTGAGGCCTGGGTGGGTGGCTACAGTGCCTGCTCCAGTCAGGAGAGGACGGAGCCAGGGCCGCGGGTCTGGAGGAAGGGCCTATAGGGGATGAACGCCCTGGGGGGCGAGAACCGCCAGGACCCCACAGCTCCCATCTCTGATCCTGGCAGGGCCCCCCCTCCCTCCCCTTCTCTCCACACAGGCATGGCCTTTGCTGATACCACTGAACAGGAAATGTGGGCTCTGCCCACAAGGAGCTCACAGCTCAGCTTCCCCCCACTTTTTTTTATTGTGATAAAAAATACATCCCCAAAAATTTACCATCATAACCATTTTTTTTTGAGACAGAGTCTCACTCTGTTGTCCAGGCTAGAGTGAGTGCCGTGGCGTCAGCCTAGCTCACAGCAACCTCACACTCCTGGGCTCAAGCGATCCTCCTGCCTCAGCCTCCTGAATAGCTGGGACTACAGGCATACACCACCATGCCCAGCTAATTTTTTCTATGTATCTTTAGTTGGCCAATTAATTTCTTTCTATTTATAGTAGAGACGGGGTCTCGCTCTTGCTCAGGCTGGTTTCGAACTCCTGACCTTTAGCGATCTGCCCACCTTGGCCTCCCAGAGTGCTAGGATTACAGGTGTGAGCCACCGCACCTGGCCCCATCATAACCACTTTTAAGTGTACAGTTGAACGGTATTAAGTACATCCACGAAAATCACCAGTATCCCTCCCCAGAACTTTCTCATCCTCTCAAATGGAGACTCAGTGTCCAGTAAACACTAACAGCCGAGTCTCTCCTCCCAGCCCTGGCAGCCCCCGTGCTGCCTCTGTCTCTACGCACCTGACTGTTCTCCCTCCCCCACAGGCGTGGAGTCACACAGGGTTTACCCCTTCGTGCCTGGCTTATTTCACGGAGCATGGTGTCTTCAAGGCCCATCCATGCTGTAGCACGCGTCGGAACTTCCTCCCTTCCAGCGCTGGATGAGATTCCACCGTGTGTGCACGCTACAGTTTGTTCATCCATCCACCCAGCAGTGGACACGTGGGTTGTTTCCACCTTTTGCCTTCCGTGGATAATGCTGCTGTGGACACAGGCATGCCTGTTCAAGCTCCGCTTTCAGTTCTTTTCAGTGCACACTCAGAAGGGAAGTTGCTGGATCATACGGAAATTCTATGTTTCTATTTTTGAGGACCCACCATCCTATTTCCCACAGCCGCTGCACCATTTTATATCCCTACCAGCAATGCACCCGGGCTCCAGTTTCTCCACATCCTCACCAACAGTTAGGTTCTGTTATTTTGACAGTAGCCCTCCTAATGGGCACCAGTGGTTCAGCTTAGCTCCTGAGCCGGGGCAAACTCAGGCGAAAACTAACCAATAATAAAGCAGTTGAGACGTCAGCCACCATGAGGGGGCGACAGAGAGCAGGCAGGCGGTGGGAAAGAGGCACGTGGGAGGCGTGGAGGATGCCTCGATCCTGGAGGACATGATGTCCCAGGAAGCAGGGACCTGAGGGTAGGGGGGAGCCCAGGGGGGGGCTCGTGGCTGGGGGAGGGGACGGCAAGTCATGGGTATTGTGTGCCAGTGGGGCAGGCCCTGGCTTCACAGTCAGAGCCTGGTCCCCAAGGCCTGTCCAAACGGAACAACAACCCCGCCCAGCTCTTGCGCAGCCTGCAGCCTCTCTCCGAGGTCTGGCCTCCCGGGGCCCCTCCCCTGTCCCTCCCCCTTCTCCGTCTTCTCCTGTTACCGTCCTGGTGCCCAGCTCAGAGTCTGGTGCACATGAGGACCGTAATGAGCGTTCGTCAAAGAGAGGATGAAAAAAACAGATATAAGGATGAGTGTTGGCCCCCAACGCACAGACAAGGAAACTGAGGGGGGAGCTCGATCCCATTCCACGAATTGCCGCCTGCCCAGGCCTGGGTTTTCACGATGCCCACGGAGCTCTGACCCTCACCGCTGGCCAGGAGGGAGGACACCCCCCCCCATGACGCCTGCTGCACAGATGCTGCCCAGGGCATTGCCAAACCACCCTCCTCCCCTGCCGCTCCCCACCCCCAGCCACACCAACTGGACTCGGGCTCTTACACGAAACTCCCCATGCAGAGAGGATGCTGTGATTTCCCCTGCCTGCCCATTGCAGGAAATGCTTAATTACGGGAATTAATTAAATAATTACGGGAATTAATTAATTGAGTAAACTGGCATGCCCCTGCTTGTTTGGGGGGCTCCACGTGCATGCGTGTGTGCGAGAGGGTGGAGGAGCCCCCCCCCACAGCTGGAATGATGGGCACGTCCTCTGTTTCCTCAGCCCCACTGTCCGCGAATCGAGCCGTCACCTGGAGAGCGGCACTCCGGTGGCGTCACCCAGGCATTTAAGCCGTAATGAATAAGTGTCCCCGACAGCCGCCGAGATTGATCCACAAGCCAAAGGGAAATGCATTAACCAATTTAACTGTCCGGAAATCCAGCATAATGAACATCCAAAGGTGTCTTATTACTAGCGCACTGTTGCTTGCCTTTAGTTATTTAACATTTAAATATTTCTTAAATTAATTCTTGGGTTGGGAATGTTTTCACAAACTCAGGTCTAAGGAAAGGGCTCCGGCTTCCTGTCAGTGAAGGGCCGAAAGTTTCGCAGATTTGAACCATTTGGTGTTTTTCAGGACACGTTCGCCTCTGCCGTGAAAGTGTCCGTATTTAACCACGTCAGGGACGAGGGGCGAGGATGATTCTGAGGGGCGAGGACAGGGAGGGAGGCTACGAAGGTGCGGCAGCAGAGAGAGCCCTGGGGGCTGAGTCCAAAGACCTGGCTTCCATTCCCAGCTCTTGCTGACTCTTGGTGGGAGCCACACGGAGTCACTTCACCCTCCTTGGGTCTCTATTTGTGTCGCTGATGCCATGAGTACCCCGTGAACATCCCCTGGGCGGTACATTTCCCAGTGTGCTCACGGTTTCCCAGCACCAAGTTTCCTCAGCCTCGACACTGTGGACGTCTGGGGCTGGAGGACCTGGGCCGTGGGGGCTGTCCCGTAGGCTGGAGGACCTTTAGCAGCATCCATGGCCTCTGGGGGCCAGCAGCCCCCGTCCACAGCTTAGCTCCACGGCAAGACTGTAACTGTCGGAGCACAGGGGTGGGGTGCCATCGCTCTCCCAGCGCGTGGCCCAGGGGAGCGTTCAGTGAGGGTTTATTCACTCACCGACTGTCTAGCCATGACAGCGGGCAACAGAGGCAGGAGCGTCTGACCAGGGACCCAGTGGGGGCCCAGTGGGTACAGGAAAGTGCAGAATGGAAACCAGCACTTACTGAGCATTAACTATGCTGAAGGCACATAACACAAGTCATCCAGCTTCATCCTCAGGGTGATCTTTTTTTTTTTTTTTTTTTTGAGACAGAGTCTCACTTTGTTGCCCAGGCTAAAGTGAGTGCCGTGGCGTCAGCCTAGCTCACAGCAACCTCAATCTCTTGGGCTCAGCGATCCTACTGCCTCAGCCTCCCGAGTAGCTGGGACTACAGGCATGTGCCACCATGCCCGGCTAATTTTTTGTATATATATTTTTAGTTGGTCAATTAATTTATTTCTATTTTTGGTAGAGACGGGGTCTCGCTCAGGCTGGTTTCGAACTCCTGACCTTGAGCAATCTGCCTGCCTCGGCCTCCCAGAGTGCTAGGATTACAGGCGTGAGCCACCACGCCCGGCCTTCTCAGGGTGATCTTTTGGGGCTTCTGTGATAACCTCATCTGAAGATAAGCAATGTGGACTTAGATATTAAGCAACATACCCCAGGTCACGCAGAAAGTGAGACGTTGAGCTGGGATTTGAACATCCATCTGTCTGGCTCCAATGTCCATGTTTGTTCAACTATGTCATGCATCAGTTTCAGAAAATCTGCAGTTCTGGTTGTGTAATATTAAGTCGAGGTGAAGCTAAGACTTATGGAGCTAAAGATAATTTTGAGGTCATCTGGTGTAGCTACCCATTTTTGCTGCTGGTAAACTGAGGCCCAGAGCAGAGAAATGACTCACCCAAGGTTGTGGCAGTGCCAAGACCAGACCTTAGGTCTGGGTGACATCAAGACTCAACCCCTTTCCTCTGTACTAGATTTAGGGACAAGAAAGGCTCGTGGGCTTGGGTAATTGGGAAGCCCTTCCATAAGGGAACAGCTTTGACCTAGGTAGGGAACGGAAAGGAATTTTACCAGATATCCATGTTGTTGGGGTGCAGAGAACAATACCCGAAAGCAAGTGCATTGGCATGCTGAGCACTTTGAATTAAAAGAAACCAGAAGGTCTTAGAAGCTGCCTAACTTTCTAACCTTGTTTCTTTTCCCACTCCATTCTCCTCCCCTCCCCAAGCAGGGAGGGACTTTTTCTGGAATTTTCTTATCTGACAAAGGAAACTTCTTTCCAAAAGAAAAGCAATTGTCTTAAAGTCCTCTCCCTAGGAATCTCATCATAGAACCAAGAAAGATTAACCACTTGAGAAGGGACTAAAAATTGTCACCATGCCCAAATAGACTTTTTTTTTTTTTTTTTTGAGACAGAGTCTCGCTTTGTTGCCCAGGCTAGAGTGAGTGCCGTGGGATCAGCCTAGCTCACAGCAACCTCAAACTCCTGGGCTCAAGCAATCCTTCTGCCTCAGCCTCCCGAGTAGCTGGGACTACAGGCATGTACCACCACGCCCGGCTAATTTTATATATATATATTAGTTGGCCAATTAATTTCTTTCTATTTATAGTAGAGACGGGGTCTTGCTCTTGCTCAGGCTGGTTTCGAACTCCTGACCTCGAGCAATCCGCCCGCCTCGGCCTCCCAGAGAGCTAGGATTACAGGCTTGAGCCACCGCGCCCGGCCCCAAATAGACTTTTCATCTGTTCTTCTGATGGTAACGCCAGGAGATTGCATGGAGAATTTATCTGCAAAACCAGACCACCTTTGTTCAGAGCGAAGTTCTGCCCATCACCTTCCCCCACCTCCCTGAGAGCTCAGAGGAACTTTGGCCCAGCCCACTGCTGTCAGGCTCATTCATTTCCCCTGAAAATCACTCCCTACCCTCCACAGCCGCCCATGTCCCCCACGTCCCTCTCCCCTTATGAAGAGGGTATTTAAGCCTCAACTATTCAGCCCTTCTTTGAGTCTCATATTTGTGAGATTCCGATGTCCCTGTCCATGTAAGTAAATTTGTAACCGTCTTCTCCTGTTAATCTATCCATTGTCAGTCGTTTCTGTTTTCAGCAAACCTTCAGAGAGGGCAGCTGGGAAGCTTCTATTCCAGCCCTACAACTTCACTCCAGGCAATAAGCACGCACCATCTCACTTAATCCCGGTCAAAGCTCTTTGGATCATCCCCACCTACAATGGTAGGAAATAATGTGAAAGTCTTTGACGTGGGGAAAAAAAAGATTAGTGGACGTTCTGAATAGTGCACCTTTTTGGGTTATCTGTGCCTTTTGTCATCGTTGTCTGAGATCTTTTCTACAACCCCCTAAATTGTAGAAAACTGACAATAATGCAAATGATTCTTGTCCATAGAGATGCAAAGCGATATTGCTTGTTGCAGTACAATTGATTATTGCCTTGAGGATATTGGCCAGTTCTGCAAGTATCTGTAGATTCATTTCTAATGTCCTATGTGGGTGTGTGTACATGTGCTCTTTGAATTCTCCTTGGAACCAGTTTTCAACACCTTACTCATTCCTTCATTAATTAGTAAGTTAAAATCTTTTTGACACATGTTTATCTTTCTGCTTGCTTTAAAGTGATATTAAAGTGATTATTTTATCTTTTTTTAAAACTTAATCCCTGATGTGATAGTATGATTATTTTACCTTTTAAAAAATGGTGGCTTGTACCTGTAATCCCAGCAATTCGGGAGGCTGAGGTGGGAAGACTGAGCCCAGAAGTTCTTCAAATCCAGTCTGGGCAACATAGTGACATCCTGTTTTAAAAAAAAAAAAATTATCCTTTAGCATAGATGACAAAACTCAAAATTTAAGTATCTTGCTGAGAGTCATAGCTTGTAAGAGCTAAAGTCTAATTCCAAACCTTCTATTTTTTCAATTACCCACCTCCAGACAGCTTTACAGCCTTCCTTTTTATACAGCAGGTTTATAAGGGGGGCATCTGTGTCATACTTTTACCTCTCAGAGTCTCGGTGTCCTCGATTTTCAACTGAGGATCTAAAACCTAATCCTACTTACCTCAATTATTCAAATAGAATCACGGATGTGGAGCACATTGAGAAGCAGGAAGGCCCAGGCACTAGTCAGCTAGAACAAAGACGGCACACGGGGCTATGCCCTGGAGTTAGATGCGAGGGCACATTCCGGCTCCACCACCTGGCAGTCCTGTGACTTTTTCAAGTCACTCTCTCCTGTCTTGGGCCCTCAATCCCCTGCCTACCTCTCAGAGATATTGCAAGGATGGGGTGAGATAATGACATGTAAGTGCGTTATAAACTGTAAAGTGCCACAGCGAGGCTGAGTCTCAGCGTGATTTCCCACTTCTCTAGGGACAAACCAGGGCTCCCACCTCGAGCTCTCTGCCCCCCACCCTCCTCTGCATCCCTCAGCCAAGCCAGCTGCCGTGGCTGGTGAAGTTCACCTTCACCTGGAGGCACTTTCCCAGTGAAAGCTGGGCCGGGGTTATGTTTTCCCAGGCCTTTGAGACACACGACTAAGCCAGTGCAGATGTCCCACGAGAAGATCACCCATAAAACTCTCACATCAGCTCACATGCACTTCCCAGCTATTTATAGCTACTCGATGGCTCTGGCGTCCCACCCACCTGGATATTTCCCCGAGATGACTTTTCACCAGGCGCGAGCTTATCCAAGCTCTGCAGCTGAGCAGGTGCTGGTGTGAGGAGCAGAGGAGGCCTGGCCTCTCGCCCTCCCCTCCACCGGGCGAGAGCACCACAGAACCTGGGGGCAACAGCAGGCAGAGATGGCCAAGGCCAAAGGCTCCAGAACCCAGACCTGGGGAGCTTTCAACACTCCAGATCAAAGGACCCAGACCTTCTAAATCAGAATGTGAAGGGCTAAGGCCCAGCAAGGTTTATTTTTAAAATCTCCCCAGGGCTTTTTAGTGCCCAGCAGCCTGGTTTGGAAACCACCTTTCTAAAGCAATCGTCTCATGTTGACAAGACGGAGCCCATGACCCAGAGGTGTTAAGTCAAGTTCAAGGTCACTCAGGTCACCCTTTGGGACCTGTGGTTCCAGAGGGATGGGGGCAGCTTCTTAGGGGTTGGCATTTTCTTGGCACGAAGCTGCCTGCGATATCCGCTGCAGGGGCTGAGAAGTGGGCAGGAGCTCGCGCTGCATTCCAGAACAGATCCGGCTGTGAACAAACGAGAAAGAGCTTGAGCGTTAGCCGTGCTGAATGGATAATTAAACAGATAGCAAAATGGAATGCAGTTCCGCACACCTCCCGGGAGCCGGCTGGGGGAGATAATATGCTTTCCTGTCGTCAGAAGGCACAGGAGGAAAAACAACTGGGCCTGGCCGTTGGCCATTTAACAATATTGCTTTTGTAAACAAGTTGAAAAATCCAATAACTGTAAAACTTATGGCATGTCCTTAAAAGCCTGTCGCTGTTTTCCCCGTAAATGGATGAGCGTTTCCGACTGAAGGTGTTCTAATTAAACAGTCCGCGTCCCCAGGGCCGGCCAGGTCATCCCCGGGAAGGATGGTCTGGTCCCTCCCCATGGCCTCGGGACCAGAGGTGGGGGTGGTGAGCTTGGAGAGCAGCCAGGGCAGTTCTCTGTTTGCTTTGTTGGTGCTGTGCCGTGTTGTAGCTGAACAGCTCTCCCCCCTCTTCCTGTGGTCTGCAGCTTCTCGGAGGGACAGCCCAGCACAGACTGAAAGGAGCAAACTCTCGAGATGCAGCCCCAGTGGTGACTGCCACCACAGGGCAGCCCCTGCAGCCGGGGAGGAGGAAAAGGCTGTTCAGGCCCTTACGCAGGAAACCCTTCCGTGGCGGAAGCAACAAAACAACCCGAAGTCTGGTTCTAGGCTTAGAGGAGCTCACGGTCCTGGTGGGAAGAGAAAACATGCACACACGTACACTCACATGCTCACACACACTCACACATGGTCACACATATGCACATGCTCACACACATGCTGACACACACTCACACATAATCACACACATGCACATGCTCACACACATGCTGACACACATTCACACATGGTCACACACATGCTGACACACACTCATACATGATCACACACACTCACACATGGTCACACACACGCTGACACTCACACATGGTCACACGCACTCACGCACACACTCACACACATGCACACACGCTCACACACATGCTTACACACGGTCACACACATGTACATGCTCACACACACACTGACACACACTTACAGATGGTCACATGCACTCATGCACACACTCACACACATGCACACATGCATATACTCACATGCTCACACATGGTCACACACACACGTTCACACACGGTCACACACATGCACACGTTTACACACACGCTGACACACACTCACATATGGTCACACACACTCATGCACACACACACACATATCCTAAGAAAGGAACAGAGGAAGGAGGGAGCCAGGGCGGATGCTCTGGGAGCCGGGGGTCTTCACAGAGGAATCACAGAAACTCGGGGCTGGCTGGGGTTCCGAGGCCTGCTGGTCCGAAAGCCAGTTCTGGCCTCCTGCCTCCCTGTCCCCATCTACCTGCAGTTGCCCACACTTCACAGTCCTCCACGAGACTGTCCTCACTCTGGACATCGGCTGCAAGCTCGAGGGGTCCCTGGGCCGCCCACGCTCTAACCAATTAGCTACAAACTCTAGAGTTCTTACAACCACCCTCAGCTTTGCTAGGAAGACTCACAGAACTCGAGCCCGGGAAAGCACTATACTTATGATAATATATTTTTAAAATTTGTAGTAACATTCACATAGCGTAAAATTTAGTATCTTAACCGTTTTTAAGTGTACGGTTCGGTATGTCAAGTACACTCGCATTGTGCAGCCAGTCTTCAGACCTCTTTTCACCCACAAAACTGATTTTCTCCTCATTTTCTCCTCTCTCCAGCCCGCGGCAACCACCCTCTTCTCTGTGTGTCTGGGAATTTGACTCCCGTAGGTACCGCATGTAAGTGGAACCCTACAGTGTCTGTCTGTTGGACCATTCCAGTTCTATTATAGCAAAAGGTTGCAAATCAGAGCCAGCCCAGAGAGCGACAGGAGGTGAGGTCCCGGAGGGCTCCGAGTGCGAAGCTTCCACCGTCCTGAGGGACGCGTCACCCTCTCAGCACTGCAGTGTGACCAACTCTAACAGTTCTCCGACCAGGGCAGCTCACCGGAGCTTTGGTGTCCAGAGTTTTTGCTGGAGTTTCATTACATGAGCATGATTTATTGCATCCTCCACCACATGGTGGAACCCGCTCTCCAGCCCACCTCCCTCCCCAGAGGTCAGGTTGATAGCAATGACTCAAAGCCCCAACCCTCCAATCACGGTTGGTCCTTCCAGGACACGGCCAGTCCTTATCCCAGGTCATCTCATTACCATAGACCCCTGGGGGGGGCATCCCGAGTCCCCTCATTGGCATCAGCTATCAGGTACCATCTGAGGGACCCGCCATGAATAACAATGACAGGGTCCCCTAACCCTCATGGGGGATCGGGGACATTTCCAACAGCTCACCAGGCCCTACTGCCTCCGGGTGGAAGGGTGGCCCCCAAAAGATATGCCCACATCCAGGAACCCGTGACTGTGATCTTATCTGTAAAGGAGGGTGTTTGTAATTATTTGTAACTAAGGACCTTGAAATGACATCATCCTACATTATCCAAGTGGGCCCTAAATCCAATGACAAGTGTCCTCATAGGAGGGCAGAAAAGGAGAAAGCTATGAGAAGACACAGGCAGGGGTCGGAGTGATGCTGCCACTAGCCAAGGGACGCCCAGTGCCACCAGACGCTGGGGGAGGTGAGTAGAAATCCCCCCCCTCGAGCCTGCAGAGGGGCACAGTGCTGCTGGCACCTGGGTCTTGGGCCTCTGGCCTCCACGACTGTGAGGGACTAAATTCCTGTTGTTTGAAGCCACCAAGTTTGTGGTACCTGGTACAGCAGCCACAGGCAACTAGCACAGGGTGTCTAAACTGTACACACGTTCACCATGGCCTCCCCGCAGGACAGACCTAAAGAGCAACTACAGGGAAACTGAGGCAGGCACGCAGGCAGAGGGGACAGTGAGAGGCTACAGCAGATGCTGGCGGCAGCCCAGCCCATTGTCTTCTTCCTCTTCTTCCCAGAAAGAGAAGCCCCAGGCCTCTGTTACGCATTCTCCTCTGCACAGCTGTGCACTGAGGAAAGGACTCTGTTCTAATTAGTGAAAGCTAATCGTGGTAAATCTGCCTCCCTTGCCGGCGATGAGTTAAGGGGTGAGCATGTGACCCTGTCCTGGCCAATAATGTGAGAGGAAAGATTTTCAGGCTTTACTAAGGGGTATAGGAGAGGAAACGGTCCCTTGTTCTTTCCTGGACCCATGGGGGTGGACGGAGCCCCAGCAGCCCCATTGTGACCATGAGGGCAGTGAGCTGCCTCACTGAGGAGGGCCAAGGGCACGAGGGGAAAGGAAAGAAACTGACTCCCCGATGACGTTGTCCAGCCCCTGATTAATTAGCCCTGCCCCTGTGTACTTTCTGGGGTGGTGACAATAAATTCCTTCTCATGGGGCCTCTTAGGGCAGACTTTTCTGCTACTTACAGCCAAAGCATCTTCACTCAGTGGTTTCCAAACATTTTAAACCAAATCTCATGGGGAAAACCTCTTCCACTGGAACATAGTACACCCATTCATATAGAGAACGGAAATAAATAATTCACAAAATAGTCTCTACAACACATTCTGATATTTTCTAATTTTTTAAAATTGCTGGTCACAGCCAGCATTCATAGATTGATGTCGTGACCTACCAGCAGTCATGATGCGTGGCTTGAAAAACACTATTCTGAAGAAATACAGAAATGGATATTCCGGGGGTGGGGGAGGGCAGAGAAAGAGGGAGAGAGAGACAGGGAGAGGGGAGAGGAGTCAAGTGGCCCCAAAGGAGACAAAATCGCACAGACACCAAGGTGTCGCTGCACCGAGGTGGGTTGGGCACGAAGAAAGACAGAGATGGCGAGGGGCACAGGGAGTGCGGCAGAGAAACGGGGACAGAGGACGGACAGGAAGAGCCCGACGCAGACGGAGCCACACGCACAGACACTGCCATGGTCACAGGGGGCAGAGGCAGGATCGAGTGGAAGCCACAGAGGCGGGGGACGGGGAGGGCCAGACGAAGCAATAGAGGAAACTGGCAATGAGACACAGAGACAGAAGCACGCACAGGCTGGGAAACGGGGATTCTGAGACTGAGCCCCGAGGAGACACCCCAGATACAGCCGGAGACAGGCAGGGCGGCTGGCCCGAGCACGGCCAGGGTCTGGGCACTGGAGTCCAGGTGCAGGGCTGGCTCGGCCACTCACTAGCCGTGCGGCCCTGGCTGGGCCATCTCGCCTCTCTGGGCCTCCGCCTCCTCCTTGGAGAAACCGGTTAGTGCAGAGAGAGCCGGGAAGTGACGGGTAGAGCAGGACTTACAGCCTCGGAAGGGCTGTCCTCACCGTCCCCGACCCTTGACCGGACAGAAAGTCTTCGGCTGCCACCCCACCCCACCCCCCAGCGGCCCCAGTGTCCCTCGCCTGACAGTCCCCTCCCCTGCTCCTCTGCCCAAAGGAGGGAAACCCATTTCCCTGGGAACAGCTGTGTTTCCTCAACAAACAAATGTTCCCCTAAAACGTTTCTGAGGAGGAGCGGATGGTAATGAGCGAACATCTGGCCGAGCGGCACACTTTCGTTTTTGGCAGCTCCGGAGCCCGCCAAGTGACTATTCCCTAATGTTCACCACATCCCGGCACCTGCTATTCCCAATCAGGCTTGTTCCACTACGCCTCGATTAAGAGCAGATGCGGGCTGAGCGGACGGGGAGGGAGGAGCACCCTTCCCCAGCGGCCCTCTGCACTGCTGGAAAGCTTCTGCCTTTGCACTTCATCATTCATTCATTCATTCATTCATTCCTTCATCCAGCTACCTGCGCTGTGGGCTTTGGGAATGCAGATCTGAAGGACGGGTCCTTGCCCCCAAGCTGCCCGCACTCTTCTATGGTAGACACGCTTCTTCCCAGCCATTGGCGAGCTTGTCCTGTAAAAGGCCAGACAGTAAATATCCGGCTTTGCGGGCCACACGGTCTCCATCTCAGCTCTTCCTCTCCGCTGCGGTAGCGTGAAAGCAGCTGTGGGCGATACTAAGGGAATGAACAGAGCTGTGTTCCAATAAAACTTTATTTACAAAAGTGGTAGTGAGCTGGATTTAGGCCATGGGCCGTCATCTGCTGACCCCTGCCCTATGACAGCTCCCTAAGTCGAGGTAGTCACATCTTGGGGGAATCTGCCCCAACTGTCCCTCACTCACGGTGCTACATGAGCCTTACTTGTCTCCGCACCCACCCCGCCCTGGGGGGACACAGCTGGCTGGCCCAGGGTGACACCCGACCCAAGCCAGGCCACTCAGAGTCTTTCCCCAGACCTGGGAGTCGGGCTAAGTGGGTGAGGATGAGTGTGGGGCTGACGTACACTGGGAACGGAGGAGGCACCACCCTCTTCCTGCTCCTGGATGGAGGTGCAGAGAAAGGCGGCTGTGAGAAGCGCAGGATTGCTCTGGCGAGAACGTGCACGTTGAAATCGTCTAAATTCATACGTTGAAATCCTCGCCTCCAAAGTGACGACATTAGGAGGTGAGGCCCTTGGAAGGTGGTCGGGTCACGAGGCGGGAGCTTTCCTGCATGGGGTTAAGAAACCCCAGAGAGATCCCTGTTCCTCTCATCGTGTGGGGACTCAGCAAGGCGGCTCCATCTGTGAAGCAGAGAGCAGCCCTCACCAGACACCAGATCTGCCAGGGCCCTGACCCTGGACTCCCCAGCACCGCCAGAACTGTGAGAAATAGATTTCTGTTGCTTAAAAGGCACCCAGTTTATGGCATCATGTTATAACAGCCCAAACAAACTAAGACGGGACTGCAGTAGCCCGTGTGGAGAGACACTGCCTGGCAACCTGACGCCCTGTCACACTGTCCCGTCCTGCCCTGAGCCTTGCCTGCATCCCAGCCCTGTGCTCCCCAAGGGCCCTGGATCCTTGTTAAGAAGTCTGCTTTTCTGTTTACGCTGGCTCAGGTTCGTACCTGCTTCTACTAACCAAGCAAGGCATTTCAAACCACTTCCCGCCTCTGCACTCCTTTCATGCAATTAATTGGCTTTTGTGCCAGGACTTTCTCTGCGGTAGATGTCTATGCAAATGAGGTAAGTCCTTGCTCTCCAGCAGCAGACAGGAGATAGCCAGGCACGGTGACTCCTGCCTGTAATCCCAGCACTTTGGGAGGCCAAGCTGGGAGGATCACTCAAGGCCAGGAGTTGAAGACCAGCCTGGCCAACATAGCGAGACCTTGTCTCTACAAATAAAGAAAAGAAAAATTAGCTGGGCATGGTGGTACATGCCAGATCACTTGAGCCCAGGAATTTGAGGCTATTGTGAGCTATGACTACACCACTGCACTCCGTCTTGGTGACACAGAGAGACCCCATCTCTAAAAAAAAAAAAAATAGGGGAGATGAACATTCATGTTCTTTGCTCTCATGCAACCCGTGATGTACTGATGAGGAGTGCATAAGCTGCCAAGGAGTGAGGGGTGTGGAGTAGATGGGGGAAATCTGAGAGCCTTGGCAATGGAGGGGCCATTTGGGAGTGAGCTGACTTCCACTGGGGAGAAAAATTAAGAGTGTGGTGGCATGAGTATGGAGCCACATTTTCCAAATCAGGTTCATAGAACACCAACCCCAGGAGGGGTTTTGAGGTATCCATTCTCCCCTTCTTCCTTACCCATATTCCTCTGATTCCATCCAAGTGATAATGCTCTTAGGGACACATGATCTCCCAGGCTCCCTTGCAGCTAGAGTGATCATGTGACAAGCTTCTGGCCAATGAGATTTAAGTAGATGTCTGAGGTTGGGGGAGGGATGCCTCCAGGATATACAGGCTCAGACTCACCTTAATTCCTTGCCTTCTCCTTCTTCCTGTCTGAAATGCAGCTTTGGTGCCTGAAAGGGCTGCAGCCATTTTGCAAACCTGAGGATCAAAGCTACGTGGGCGGAGCAGGAAGCTGGAAGGAGCCTGGGTTCCCAGGGCCATGTCAGAGCCGCCACATCAGCCTATTTCTATATTTTGTGCACTGCCTATTTCTGTACTGGTGTCCGGCCCCTGGTGAGGGAGGTGGTTCTCTCACTTGCAGCTCAATGCATTCCTGATGAATGTAATGTTTTCTGATAAAAGGGTACTGTGGACCAGATAAATTTGGGTATACCAATTCCACAGTCAGAGATTTACAAAATGTATTAGATTCTCACAGGCTCTGAGAAATCATAATATTTAATATAAAGGATAACTATTGGACCCAATGCTTCCCAAAATGTTTGTCCACAAACAGCCCCCACACCTTTTCTGGGATACCAGTGGACATCCCATGGGACACACTTCGGGAAACCAGCTATGGAGGAGAGTGTGGGCTTCAGAGTCAGGGGAGATCTGGGTTGGAATGCTGTGTGGCTTCAGGCATGTCACGTAACCTCTCTGAGATTGAGATGTGACATGTGGGAGGGCCATTATAGATCAAAGGTAAAAGTATCTGGCACTGTCCCTGGTTCCTAGTCAGTGGTCAACAATTCTCATAGCTGCCAGGATCACGTTTTGAAAGGACGATGGCATCAGAGACAGAAGCCCCCAGCCTGAGTGATGGTTCTGCCACTTCCTTCCTCTGTGACCCCGGGTGAGTAACTCCGCTTCTCAGAGCCTTCACGTGCTGAGCTGCAGGGCAGAGATTGTAACGCCTGCTTGGGCAAGAGGAGGTGTGTGGAAAAGCCAGGCCCAGAGAGGATGCTCGCCCAGCGCCTGGGGTGCTGTCTGAGCCCAGGCCTGTCACCAGACTGCGCCTGCAAGCCTGGAGGGCTGGCTCTGTCCCCTGCATCGTAGCATAGGAAACAGGGACCTGCTTCTGCATTTTCATTTTGCGAGTGTCTGCCTCGTTCCGTTGCCCACCTCTCTGTCTTCTCTTGGGATCCCCACGGAACCCCTCTGGGAACTGTGCTCCGGCCGGCTCTGCCTCCTGCTGGCGCTGCAGAGCTCGGGGCTCCTTCGCCCAGGGCCCCGCCCCGCCCCAGCCCTGCGGGGCGGCCAGGTCCCAAGGCTCACAGGACCCAGACTGAGTCTTGACGCTGCCAGGTGAGGCCTTGGGGACGTCACGTCCCCCCTGAGCCTCAGTTTCCTCCTTTAGAGAAGGAGGGGGCTGCAACATATGGTCTTAAAAACGGAGATGATAGGACCTGCTTCGCGGGGCTGTGAGGAAGATTAAGAGAGAAAAAAGCACACCTGTGAACAGGTTTGTGCGGCAACACGCAGTGCCATCGGTTACTGTTACTCGAGTTTTGTCTTCTCCACTTCACTTTTGAGGCCTTTCATTCTCCTTAGCGCCCTCTCCCCTCTTCAGAGCCCAGAACTTAACTTTTTATTTAACATTTATTGAGTGTTATCTCTGTGCTGGGTACCCTGTTTGTGTTAATAATATCTCACTTTATCCTCCCCAGAATTCTATGAGGTGAATTCTCTTTTTATTTCTATTCTCCAGTTAAGGAAACACCCTCAGAGAGGCTCAACCATTGGTCCAAGGTGAAGGATACACGGCAGATCGAGACCCAAATCCAGATTTTTCCAGTGTTAAAGCCTGTGCTTCTAACTATAGTCCCATCCTGATTCCCTGTGGTCTACCAATCCTCCTCCAGGCAGGACCAGATCTTATGCCGTATTAGCCATTTACATGTTAGTATAAACTGGAATCTACTTTCTGAAATTCTTTCCTGACTCATCTCAGGCAGAGGTCCCCGCTGCCGGCTCTGTACCCCCAGAGCTCCCTGCGATTCCCCAACACAACACATACCACACTGCATTGTCATCGTGCTTCTTTGGCCCCCTTTGAACCTGAGTTTGTGGGTTGGTCAAATTTTATATTCACTCATCTCAGTGTCTTCAGTGCCCAACACACCACCTGCCACTAAGCAGACACTCAATTAGATCTGATGAGTGAATGAATGAAATGGGTTAATAAAATTCTCCCTAAAGAAAACCGTATGCACGAATGAATCTTCGTGTTAAGCAACTTTAGTTTTAGTGAGATGACAGTGACAGATAACCTGAATCAGGGCTGGTCCTCCCAGGAGGGGACTATAAATTAGGGAACCCTAAAAGTCCCCTTCAACTCCCAGGAATTCTCCCTCCTCTAGCCACTGCCCACTGTTAGTCTTGCCTTGCGCGGTGGGCAGATTCTTCTCCTGCAAACCCCTCGGCCCCACGTCACACTTCTGTGCAAGTCCCACCTCCTCCCGGCCGTCCTCCCAGACCCCCCAGATCCTGACCTATCCCCTGTCTCTAAACTCCTGGGTTCTGTTGCAGCTCATTTCGTAGCCAGACCATGACAGAAGCCAGCCGTGTGTTAAACAGAGAGAGAGCACGAGAGCATCGGAAGGCTGTCGAGCGGGGCCGGGAGCTGAAGAGAAGGCTGGAGAACCAGCCTGGGAAATGGGCAGGGGTCCAGGTCCCCACTGCGGGAACAAACCTGGTCGGGGCCGCCCGGGGCCCAGGCCCCTGCTGCTGGGTGAGCACAGAGCTGTCCCTGCGTCTTTGCATCTCTCACTCACAACCAGCCTCCTGGCTGGAAGCAGCCGCTGGGCCAGGCTGAGGTGGCGCACTCTCGCCCTAAATGCAGCCCAGGGAGGCTCTGCCCCGCCAAGGCTCGCACCAGGGTGTGTCAGGCAAATGCAAATGCAGGGAGTCCGGGGCCGCTGCAGCCTTTGGCCGCCTGGCATCCACGTGCATCATCCTCACGTCCCCATGGCTACCACAGCGTGGCAAGAGAGCAAGCGCAGGGCTGTTTGGGAAGCGAACAGGCAGGGCGTGCGGAGGGACTGCACGTGGCACTGGACGTGGCGACGGAAGTCTCAGGCTGGCTCCCGGCGTCTGGCCGCGGAGCTGAGTGCATGGAGGCGCCATCAGGGCGGTTGGCTGCTCCAACAGGCCCAGGGGTTGCAGACAGCCCAGCGGGCGTCCTCCCGCACACGCCTCCAACACGCCCAGACTGCGCCCACAGCGTCTGGTTCCGTGGCCCCGCCCTGTGCCGTTCCTCCAGCCACCCCCACACGGGACCCAGGGGACGCACTTCAGGTCCCGCCTTCCTCAGCACGCCCAGCCCTCCCTCCGTGCCTCACCCCAACGACACTCAGGACCTCAGTGTGCGTCTCTGCGCCAGCCCCGGCCCGCCGGCTCTCGGCGACCCTGCCCAGGCTGCCAGGCGGGGCCGGCTCGCCCATCGCAGGCAGGCTGGTGTCCAAAGCTGAGGGACTGGCCCCAGGTTCACGGCGGCCCCCTGGGAGGCCGGACTGACTCGTCTTTGTTTCTTGCCCCTAGGACTTTCCACCCCACTCCGCTGCCCCTCCACAGCCCCTGTGGAAAAGGAACTTTTTCTAACCGGCTGATTCCACAGGGAAAGTTGAGAGGGGATGGCATGAGGGAGGCTGTCCCGCCCTGCTCCAGCGAGAGGCCCCGAGCGCCCGCTCCTCCCGGTGGTGCTCCCTGCCGGGAAGAGACAGCGCAACGTGCCAGACAGACCCTGCTGTCTGAATTCAGGTGCCCAGGCCTTGCTCCAGGGAGGGCACTGGAGTTGAGGCAGCTCTGGACCCCACCCCTGCCCTGCTACTCCAGCCCCCCACACCCTCACGGCCCCCCCACACCCCCAAACAGACCCCCACACCCTCACAGACCCCCACACCCTCACCAACCCTACACCCACACAGACCCCCACACGCTAACAGACCCCCAAGCCCTCACAGACCCCACGCCCTCACAGACCCCCCATGCCCTCACAGACCCCCACACCCTCACAGACCCCCACACCCTCACAGACCCCCACACCCTCACAGACCCCCATGCCCTCACAGACCCCCACACCCTCACAGACCCCCACGCCCTCACAGACCCCCATGCCATCACAGACCCCCATGCCCTCACAGACCCCCCACACCCTCACAGACCCCCACGCCCTCACAGACCCCCAAGCCCTCACAGACCCCACGCCCTCACAGACCCCCCATGCCCTCACAGACCCCCACGCCCTCACAGACCCCCACGCCCTCACAGACCCCCACACCCTCACAGACCCCCATGCCCTCACAGACCCCCATGCCCTCACAGACCCCCCACACCCTCACAGACCCCCACACCCTCACAGACCCCCACGCCCTCACAGACCCCCACAGCCTCACAGACCTCCACACCCTCACAGACCCCCACGCCCTCACAGACCCCCAAAACCTCACAGACCCCCACACCCTCACAGACCCCCATGCCCTCACAGACCCCCATGCCCTCACAGACCCCCATGCCCTCACAGACCCCCCACACCCTCACAGACCCCCACGCCCTCACAGACCCCCACGCCCTCACAGACCCCCACAGCCTCACAGACCTCCACACCCTCACAGACCCCCATGCCCTCACAGACCCCCAAAACCTCACAGACCCCCACACCCTCACAGACCCCCACGCCCTCACAGACCCCCACGCCCTCACAGACCCCCACTCTCTCACAGACCCCCACGCCCTCACAGACCCCCACAACCTCACAGACCCCCACACCCTCACAGACCCCCATGCTCTCTCAGACCCCCATGCCCTCACAGACCCCCACGCCTTCACAGACCCCCACTCTCTCACAGACCCCCAAGCCCTCACAGACCCCCACAACCTCACAGACCCCCACACCCTCACAGACCCCCACGCCCTCACAGACCCCCACAGCCTCACAGACCTCCACACCCTCACAGACCCCCACGCCCTCACAGACCCCCAAAACCTCACAGACCCCCACACCCTCACAGACCCCCACACCCTCACAGACCCCCACGCCCTCACAGACCCCCAAAACCTCACAGACCCCCACACCCTCACAGACCCCCACACCCTCACAGACCCCCATGCCCTCACAGACCCCCACAACCTCACAGACACCCACACCCTCACAGACCCCCACACCCTCACAGCCCCCCACACCCTCACAGACCCCCACGCCCTCACAGACCCCCAAAACCTCACAGACCCCCACACCCTCACAGACCCCCACACCCTCACAGACCCCCACACCCTCACAGACTTCCACGCCCTCACAGACCCCCACACCCTCACAGACCCCCACACCCTCACAGACCCCCACACCCTCACAGACCCCATGCCCTCACAGACCCAACACCCTCACAGACCTCACACCCTCACAGCCCCCTACGCCCTCACGTCAGAACAAGGGCTGTGGGGAATGGAGCAGGGGAGAGAGGAGGAGGAGAGGACAGCAGGGAGGGAAGAAAGGGTTCACCCCCATGTTTCCAGACCCCCAGTGCAGGGCAGACACGGTGCTGACCTGGGTCACCTGCTTTGGCTCCTGGCCCCAGGCAGGGGCCAGCAGGCCCGTCCTGTGTCTCCCGTATCTGTGCCCAGTGTGGGGAGGGGCGGGGGCAGCTGCCAAACCATCTTCTGACTGCAGTTTCCTCGGGAGCCCCCGGCTCCCCGACAGGCCTGGCCTACTCCGTCAGGATGCCAGAGCTGCCGGGAAGATGCCACTGCTGCCTTGGCACGGCGAGAGGAGCACAACTCTCTCCACCAACAAAGTTGTAGGTTTTTCTCTTTAAATTATGTTTAAGATAACACCCTTCTGGCCGGGTGTGGTGGCTTACACCTGTAATCCTAGCACTCTGGGAGGCCGAGGCAGGCAGATCATTTGAGCTCAGGAGTTTGAGACCAGCCTGAGCAAGAGCGAGACCCCATCTCTACCAAAAATAGAAAAAAATTAGCCGGGCATGGTGGCGCATGCCTGTAGTCCCAGCTACTTGGGAGGCTGAGGCAGGAGGATCACTTGAGCCCAGGAGTCTGAGGTTGCTGTGAGCTAGGCTGACGCCACGGCACTCACTCTAGCCTGGGCAACAGAGTGAGACTGTCTCAAAAAATAAAAAAGATACCACCCTTCCATTCTGACTCAGCCAACGTGCACTGAGCACACGCCAGCTGCCAGATCCCTGCCATTCCGACGTGTTAGGTCTTCTGGAAGGCCAGGACTGGCAGTGCTTCCCTCGCAAAGGAGGACCTTGCACCCCGAGAGGCAAGGTGAGGCCCCAGGGTCACTGTGCTGAGTCGGGGTGTCAACGTGGCACCTGTGCTCCCCCACAAGGCTCAGAACTGCTTTTCCCAGGACCTCTTCCCTGCAGAGCTCAAGATGCAAGATGTGCAGGGTAGAAATGAAGTACAGGGCTTGGGGTCAGGCCAGTCACACACACAGAGGAGATGGCCTGTGAGCCCCGGCTTGTCCCCACCCCATCCCAGGACCAGTCCTCTTCCTGGCTGCGGGCCCTGCCACCCACCAGCAGCCCCCAGGCCACCACTAGGTGCCTTTGCAAGGTGGCAGTCTCCCCGACCTCCTCTCCAGCCCTGCCTCCCCAGCCCCGAAAGATGGGGCCTGGAGCCCGAAGAGGCACAGGACAAGCTGGAGTGCAGCGAGGAGAGGTTGTGGGGTGGAGTGGGGCAGACACAGACAGACAGACCCCAGCCCTGTTGCTAACCTGCCTGTAAGTACTCAGGTGAGTCACTGCTCCCCCTGGAGCCTCAGGTTCCCCAACTGGAAAATGTAGGTAATGGTCACTCTCTCCAGGGAGACTGTGAGGTTTTAAGATCACGTCCTAAAGCACCTGGACAATGACATGATGACCTCTTATCATATAAATGTTCATATTACTTGTTTTCTAGAACGCATGCTCTTTGCACAACGAACGTACATTTAAAAATAACAATGAAGGAGAAATGAAACTGAACTCCAAATCTCTTCTGCACCCCACCCCCGGCTCCCCAAGGTCCTGTTCCGTCTCTGAGGACTTCACTTGGTTCCTGCAACTGGCTGAAGTCTTCTTTATACTTGGGTCTAAGAAATGTCACAGTCCTTCACTTTTCTAAATCAAGCTGATCTGTCTCCCCAGGCCTCCTGCAACCCCTTTGCAAGGGTCAACTTCTACAGCATTTCTGCAGCACCCTACGTCCCACCCACTTATTTCACCTTACAAAATGTTTGATATGTTGCATCCCAGGACTTGGGGCAGGGCGTGGCCCATAGCCCAGGCTGTAACAGTGATGCTGGCACTGCCTCTTCTTCTGCAGATGGGGCCTGGTCTTTCTCCTCTTTCCCCTGCTGCATGGACCTGGCTGCCAAGATGCTCCGCTCTTCCGGCTGCATCCTGAGCCTGCGAAGACCCCTGTCCAGCCCCCTGACTCCCACCACCAGCCCATCAAGGTGCAGCCTGCACTGGGGGGCAGGCACCAGACCCTGCCTGGGAACTCACAGCCCCTCATCTCCTCTCCAAACGGGGTATGGAGGGGCACCCATCATCTTCCAGGTACCTGGCCACCATCTCTGACCCTCAAGGCACCCTACTCCCCCAGCTCCCCACCCCCAGGGAAAGCCAGGTCCACCGAGGGATGGACCAAGCCTTGGTGGTAGCTTCTGAAACAAAGGCTGTTACCCCTCGCCCACCTCTGCCCCGCCCTATAGCACTCATAGGCTTGGACGCTCCTACTCTGGAAGAGGGAGAGAGATGCTTTCATTTTCCTCCATCACAAGACTGTGATATTAAGTATCTTTTCAATAATTTACCCTGTAACCTACACTCCCCAGGCCCCTGGGCCCACCCACCTGCCCAAGCCCCTGGATCTCTAGAGAAGGAGCCGCTGCCTCTCTGCTAGCTGGCCCCCAAGTGCCCAGCCACCTAAGGTAGATTTAGCTCTGGCTCAGACTAGGATTCACTCTCTGTGATTTGTTAAGGGTGACACTAAAATGAGCTTGCATTCATTGCTCTGACAAGGGTCACATTTGAAGTGGAATGGGTGGGAAGAAACCACAAAGGCCCAGGGCCTTCAAAAATCCATTAAGAAGTGAGCCCACAGGTGGCAGAATGACATATGATTTATCATCCACTTGGGAGATTATCTATACTTAGTAGAGAGACCAAGTGATTTATCTTCCCAACCCCGACACTTGTGCGTGAGAAAGAGGGGTCATTAGTAATTACTCCAGGCAGCAGGTGTAAATCAGGCTTTCCCCAGGCAGCCTGGGACATGTGGTCACCCATTAATTGGAAGCTGGGACCTATTATTTTTCTCTCATTAGCTCCTGTGAAAGTCTGGACCAGTTTCAGGGTCTCCAATGTGGAAATGAAGAAACAGAAGTTAAGAGCAGGGAGGTGATGTGCCCAAGGCCAGGCAGGGGTTACGGGCAGTCCCTGCCTTCCAGCTGGGCTCCAAAAGACAGTGTCCTTATCACTGTCCTTCATCACTCTTGTTCATAGCTTATCTGTCTCTCCAGAGAGCCTGCAAGGGGTCCAGTCCTCAGGGCAGGTCCCAGCATCAGGGCCAGAAAGGGACACTCTGGAATTCTGGGGGCAGGAGACACAGGTATCTTTATGGTCTAGGTGAGGAGAAACCGTGGGCAAGGGCAGGAGGCTGGTTGAGATGACCTTTGCCAACATTTTCAGCTGTGGAAGAACAACGAAGTCCCAGATCTCACCTGGTGCAGCGTGCTGCATTGTTCTGTGAAAACCACAAGAGGGCGCCCTTGCACCAACAAACAGGTGCCTCGGCATATTCTTCCCAAAGCCAGAGCCAGGGCCCTTTCACTTTTTGTTACTTCTTGTTAAGTTTTAATTTTTTTTTTTTTCATTTTGAAACAATGTCATGCATACAGAAAAGCTTCAAGCACAGTACAAGTCATTTCCCCCCTGAACCATTATGAGAAATTTGCAGCAATGATTCCCCAAGTCCACCCAATTCTTTAGCCTCTATTTCCTGTAAACAAGGACATACTCGCACTGACCTCACTGCAGCCACGGAGATCAAAAAATCGACTCCAAAACATCCCTGCCACCTAATCTTCAGCGCCCCCTCCTTCCTGTCTTGCCAGTTTTCCCCTTGACGTCCTTCCTGGCACAGTGTGCAGGTCAGAATCTCGCTTCACCTGGTGGTCAAGACTCTTTAGCCCCCTGCAGGCCGAGGAAGTTGCTTGGTATTTCCTTGGCTTTATGATCCCCACCCTATTGTAGGGTGTCCCTCAATTAGGGGTTGTCTGGTGGTTCTCACGACCAGACTCAGGTCCTGCCTCTCTGTGTTCTGTTCCACGACGCTGTCCCCTCACTGTGGCCTCCCGGGGCAGGACTTCCGCCCGGGCGTTCCTCACGTCCATTCTGACTGCCAGGCTGCACTGAGATCTTCTCTGTGTGACTGGCGTGTACTGTTGTGGGAGGTACCGTGAAACAGTGTATTCACAACTATCCTGTGCAGCTTATTCTTTTGTTCATTCATATGAGCACGGATTCTTGGCTTCTTATTTTACTCAATGGGTTCTATAATCTGTTACCACCACTGAATGTTTTGGTGCTCAGACTGCCCCAGGTTTTCCCAGTGGGGGCCCCTCCTGGGTGGCCCCTGTGCCTTTCTGGCATGTCTGCATCATTCTGGGGCCACTTCCTTGCTTTCCGGCATCACAAGATGCTCCAGACTCATCTTGTGCTTTCTGCGCCCCAGTTCCGAACCGGCCATTTCTCCAGGGGGCCCTGGCTCCCAAAGTGGAGAATGGTATTTAGAAGCCAATGTCTGGTCTCTAGGTGTGCGTGTTGCTAGTTGGGACGTCACTGCCCCCAGGCCCTCTCAGGAGTTGCAGCTGGGGAATAGTTGTATATTTACACACACGCTCACATCTGTGTTTATTTCTCTACCTCGAATGGATCTAGCTGGCTGTCTCTGTTTATTTATCTGTCTGCTTAACCATGAGTTTAACCTGAGAATTCTAGTTCCATTCAAAACCACGGTTTGATTGAGTTCTCTCCCTTTCTATACTTATAATTCCCTTCTCTGATAGTGAGGAACCTGGCTCCCATTATCTTTATCTATTTACTTTTGGATCAATCCTTCTGTATGTAACCAATCTCCCATCTCTGTCCCCACCCCGACCCCTCCTCACCCTACTCAGGCTTTGACACTCCTCGGTGGGTTATGTTATGCAGCCGCTTCCCTCTTCAGGATGCTGTCCTCATCTGCCCAGGCTCCAGTACCTCCCACCTGCTCAACCCTCATGGTCTTCAGCACTCTGTGTGGGCTGCTGCTTCCCACATGGGCACCCTCCTCGAATCACACAGGCTTTGACTGCTGTCTCTGGGCACTATGGTATGAATAGCACTTGTTGGAAACTTAATTCCCAATGCAACAGTTTGGAAAGGTGGGACCTTTAAGAGTGGATTAGGTTGTGAGGGCACTGCCCTGATGAATGATTAGTGCTGTTATCATGGGAGTGGGTTCATCATCATGGGAGTGGGTTCATTATCATGGGAGTGGGTTCACCATCATGGGAGTGGGTTCATTATCATGGGAGTGGGTTCATTATCATGGGAGTGGGTTCATCATCATGAGAGTGGGTTCATCATCATGGGAGTGGGTTCATCATCATGAGAGTGGGTTCACCATCATGGGAGTGGGTTCATTATCATGGGAGTGGGTTCATTATCATGGGAGTGGGTTCACCATCATGGGAGTGGGTTCACCATCATGGGAGTGGCTTCACCATCATGGGAGTGGGTTCACCATCATGGGAGTGGCTTCACCATCATGGGAGTGGGTTCACCATCATGGGAGTGGCTTCACCATCATGGGAGTGGCTTCACCATCATGGGAGTGGGTTCATTATCATGGGAGTGGGTTCATCATCATGGGAGTGGGTTCACCATCATGGGAGTGGCTTCATCATCATGGGAGTGGGTTCATCATCATGGGAGTGGGTTCACCATCATGGGAGTGGGTTCATTATCATGGGAGTGGGTTCATTATCATGGGAGTGGGTTCACCATCATGGGAGTGGGTTCACCATCATGGGAGTGGCTTCACCATCATGGGAGTGGGTTCATTATCATGGGAGTGGGTTCATCATCATGGGAGTGGGTTCACCATCATGGGAGTGGCTTCATCATCATGGGAGTGGGTTCATCATCATGGGAGTGGGTTCACCATCATGGGAGTGGCTTCATCATCATGGGAGTGGGTTCATTATCATGGGAGTGGGTTCACCATCATGGGAGTGGGTTCATTATCATGGGAGTGGGTTCATCATCATGGGAGTGGGTTCACCATCATGGGAGTGGCTTCATCATCATGGGAGTGGGTTCATTATCATGGGAGTGGGTTCACCATCATGGGAGTGGGTTCATTATCATGGGAGTGGGTTCATTATCATGGGAGTGGGTTCACCATCATGGGAGTGGGTTCACCATCATGGGAGTGGCTTCATCATCATGGGAGTGGGTTCATTATCATGGGAGTGGGTTCACCATCATGGGAGTGGGTTCATTATCATGGGAGTGGGTTCATTATCATGGGAGTGGGTTCACCATCATGGGAGTGGGTTCACCATCATGGGAGTGGGTTCATTATCATGGGAGTGGGTTCATTATCATGGGAGTGGGTTCACCATCATGGGAGTGGGTTCATCATCATGGGAGTGGGTTCATCATCATGGGAGTGGGTTCACCATCATGGGAGTGGCTTCATCATCATGGGAGTGGGTTCATTATCATGGGAGTGGGTTCACCATCATGGGAGTGGGTTCATTATCATGGGAGTGGGTTCATTATCATGGGAGTGGGTTCACCATCATGGGAGTGGGTTCACCATCATGGGAGTGGGTTCATTATCATGGGAGTGGGTTCATTATCATGGGAGTGGGTTCATCATCATGGGAGTGGGTTCACCATCATGGGAGTGGCTTCATCATCATGGGAGTGGGTTCATCATCATGGGAGTGGGTTCATCATCATGGGAGTGGCTTCATCATCATGGGAGTGGGTTCATCATCATGGGAGTGGGTTCATCATCATGAGAGTGGGTTCACCATCATGGGAGTGGGTTTCTCATAAAAGGATGAGTTCAGCCCCCTTCCCTCTCATGTATGTACACTCTCTTGCCCATGTGACACCTTCTACCATGTCATGACACAGCAAGAAAGACCTCACCAGATGTAGCTCTTGATCTTGGGCTTTCCAGCTTCTAAAATTGTGAGACAAATAAATTCTGTTCATTATAAATTATCCAGCCTCAGGTATTTTGTTATAGCAGCACAAAATGGGCTAAGACAGGACATTGGTACTAAGAAGGAGGACCTTTGCTGTAACAAATACCTTGAAATGTGGAAGCAGCTTTGGAGCCGGGTAATGGGTAGAAGCTGGAAGAATTTGGAGAAACAGGCTAGAAAAATCCTAAATTGCCATGAATGGGGCTCGGAAGAAGAGAAGGCATGTAGAGAAAGTATGGAACATCTTAGAGATGACTTAGGGGTTGTGATCAGAATCTTTGTAGAAATATGGGTGGTAAAGTCTGTTCTGATGAGGTCTCAGATGGAGCTGAGGAATAAGATATTGGAAACTGGTAAAGACCATCCTTGTCATACTGTTGCAAAGAACTTGGTGGAATTGTGCCCAGGCCCTAGGATTTTGTGGAAGGCAGAACTTAAGAGCAATGAAGTAGGATGTCTGGCAGAAGAAATATTTAAGCAGCAAAGCATTTGTGGTGCTGCATGGCTTCTTTTAGCAGCATACAGTAAAAGAAGAAAGAAATTACTTAAAGACCAAATTTGTAATTAAGAGGGAAACAGAACAGAAACTGGAAAACTCTCAGTCTAGCCATGTAAGGGGAAAAAGGAGTTCCAGAGGGAACACAGAGGGTGTGGCTAAGCAGCTGTCAGCTAAAGAGATAATGTGGCTAGAAGGAAGCCAGGCTCTATTCATCAAGACAATGGGGGAATGACCTCGAAGGCATTTCAGAGATCTTTAAGACAAACTAGGAGCTTGAGGCACCTCTGGGACCTCTGCACTCACTGTCCAGGCTGCCTCAGGCCTCTGCTCCCTGTGTTCTGGCACAGTGCCCCTTGGCTGCCCCAGCCCTGACTCAGGCCGGCCCAGGTGTGGCTCTGGCTGCAGCTCTGGAGGGCACAGCCAGATTTGGTGACATCCTCATGGTGCCAACGCTGCAGATGCCCAGAGTGCATGAGCTGGGGAGCCAAGGTGGCCTCCACCTTGATTTCAAAGGAAGTTATGGACAACCTGGGGGCCCAGGTAGAAACCTGCCATGGGGCAGAGGCACCACAGAGTCCCTGCTAGGGCAATGTCTGGTGGAGCCATGGGGGCAGAGCCACCCCCGAGAGCCCAGAACTGTGGAGTTACCAGCATGCAACACGTGTCTGTGAGAGCTGCAGGCAGCAGACTCCAACCCAGAGAGCTGCTTTGTAGGCCGAGTCCAGCAAAGCCAGAGAGGTGACTTCCTGGGCCATGGCTGCCCCAGCAGGGCCCACCTGGTATGCTCAGAAGGTGGGACATGGAGTCAGAGATTATTCTCCAGCTATAAGATTCTATGTTCACCCTACTGGGTTGTAGATTTACTTAGGACCAGTTACTTCTCTTTTCTTGCCTACTTCTCCCTTTGGGAATGGGAATGTCTATCCCATGCCTGCCTGTTCCACGATTTTATTCTGGAAGCGCATAACTTGTTTACTTTCACAGGCTCACAGTGGGAGGAATTCGCCTTGGGATTAATCCTGCCTTGGGTTTCTTACCCATGACTGATTAAGAAGAAACCCTGGACTTTGGACTTTTAAGTTGATGCTGGAACAAGCTAAGACTTTGGGGCCTATTGGGATGAAATGAATGTATTTGGCCTGTGAGAAGGACATTAATATCTGGGCCCAGGGGCAGAGTGCTATGGTCTGAATGTGTCCCCCAAATTTCATGTGTTGGAAACTTAATCCCCAATGCAACAGTGTTGAAAAGTGGGACCTTCATGTGGTGATTAGGCCATGAGGGCTCCACTCTCATGAATGGATGAGTGCTGCTATCATGGGGGTGGGTTCCTTGTCCCAGGAGGGGCATCCTCACCGAAGGCCGAGCTTGGCTCCCTTGCTCCCCTCTCGAGTGCTCTGTAGCCCGTGTGACACCTTCAACCATGTTATAACAGGGCAAGAAAGCCCTCGCCGGATGTGGACCCCTCATCTTAGCCTTCCCAGCCACTAGAATCATGAGCCAAATAAATTCTGCACATTATAAATTACCCAGTCTGAGCTATAGCAACAAAAACTAGACTAAGACACTGGGCCACGCACCCCCCCAACACACACTCCTCTAAGTGGGCACGCGTGTGTGCAGCTCCACCTAAGGGCTTTCAGTTGTTGCCAGGAGGAGAGGAAGATGAAGAGGAGGAGTTATTTTTATAATATTTTATTCTTGTTGCATGACCATAATCTCATCTCATATATTTGGGAGGGTCTCAATGACGGGTAGTACTTGTTTATTTTGCAGTTTCATCCCTTGCAGAGTTGTGTTCCTTTGAACTGCCTCTTCATTTGTGAGGTCGATGGAGATATTCATCCAGCGTCGGGGACTCCCTGGCTGCCGGCTCACGTCTGACGAGGAATGAGCAGACCAGCTGGAAGTGGGGTCAGGCTCCAAGGGCTTGTCACCTGTGCGTGCCCCTGCAGGGAGATCTGCCTGGGTCAGGGAATCCGGGAACCCTTAATGCCAGGACCCATTCCCCCTGAGCTGCATGGATTCTGCAGGAAGGCCTCTTCCTGTCTCTTGTCTGGAGGGGGAGCCCGGCTGCCAGCGTGCAGGGGTGAATAGGTGCCGAGGCAAGGACGGGGGTGGTGTCAGCATCAACATGCAACTCTGCCTTAGCTCTCCAGCAGCTGGTATGGCACCTCTGCTCTCAACTTTTGGTGGTTGCCACCTGTGAAGAGACCCTCCTTTACTACCCCCTCAAGAAGATAACCCGCCAGGCCAGGCACTGTGGCTCATACCTGTAATCCCAGCACTTTGGGAGGCTGAGGCAGGAGGATCGCTTGAAGCTAGGAGTTTGAGAGACCAGCCTGGGCAACATAGCAAGATTCCTGAATCTACAAAAAAGTAATAAGAAGAAAGCCGGGTGTGGTGGTATATACCTGTAGTCCCAGCTACTCCAGAGGTTAAGGCAGGAGGCTCACTTGAGCCCAGGATTTGAGGCTGAGGCTTCAGTGAGCTATGATCATGCCACTGCACTCCAGTCTGGGTGACAGAATAAGACCCTGTCGAAAGAAGGAAGGAAGGAAGGAAGGAAGGAAGGAAGGAAGGAAGGAAGGAAGGAAGGAAGGAAGGAAGGAAGGAAGGAAGGAAGGGGAGGGGAGGGGAGGGGAGGGGAGGGGAGGGGAGGGGAGGGGAGGGGAGGGGAGGGGAGGGGAGGGGAGGGGAGGGGAGGGAGGGAGGGAGGGGAAGGGAAAGGAAGGGAAGGAAAAGAAAAGAGAGAAAAAGGAAGAAAGAAAAAAGAAGGAAAGAAGGAAGGAAGGAAGGGGAAGGAAAAGAAAGAAAAAGAAGAAGGAAGGAAGGAAGGAAGGAAGGAAGGAAGGAAGGAAGGAAGGAAGGAAGGAAGGAAGGAAGGAAGGAAGGAAGGAAGGAGGAAGGAAGGGGAAAGGAAAGGAAGGGAAGAAAGGGAAGGAAAAGAAAGGGAGGGAGAGAAAGAAAGAAAGAAAGAAAGAAAGAAAGAAAGAAAGAAAGAAAGAAAGAAAGAAAGAAAAAGAAAGAAAGAAAAAAGGAAGGAAGGAAGGAAGAAGGAAGGGAGGGAGGGAGGAAGAAGGAAGGAAGAAGGAAGGAAAGGGAAGGGAAAGGGAGGGAAGGAAAAGAAAAGAAAAGAAAGAGAGAAAAAGGAAGAAAGAAGGAAAGAAGGGGAAGGAAAAGAAAGAAAAAGAAAAAGGAAGGAAGGAAGGAAGGAAGGAAGGAGGAAGGAAGGAAGGAAGGAAGGAAGGAAGGAAGGAAGGAAGGAAGGAAGGAAGGAAGGAAGGAAGGAAGGAAGATAACCCCCAATCTTTTGGGAGTGAGGGACCTGGCTCCAGAGGCCTAGCTGTGTAGGGATGGTCGGAGATGGAGAGAGCGAGTGTGGAGCCTCACTTTTTCTTAAGCTGACTACCAGTCAGCTCCCTCGTTTTCGCCTCTCTCTCCCCGCGCACTCCCAGAGGCATCTGCGGCCTCCAGTGCGGAGCCTTCTGAGACCCTGCGGTGTAAGCCCGGTGACTCGCAGCCTCCCCACTGCTGGGCCAGTATCCCATTGTCTCAGGCTGCCTTTACAGTGGCCCGTCTGATTTCTCCCTTCCAATATTTCTTTACCCTTATTTCTTCCGTCCTCCCAATCTTTAACAGATTCAGGTATATTTTTAAAACCCACTCTTTACTGTTTTTCTGGCAAGTCCTGGGGAGACAGCAAAAGCAGATGAAGGTGTTTAATCATCCACTTGTCTAGTTCCTAGGACAGACCGACTCTTTTTCTAAAATTATAATTCTTTTCCTTTTATTTTTAGTAATGCAAGTAATAGCTGTACATATTTATGGGCCACAGAGTGATATTTCAGTGCATGTATATACAATGTGTCATGATCGCATCGGAGTAATTAGCATATCCGTCACTTTGAACACTTATCATTTGTGTTCGAACATTCAAAATCTTCTCTTCTAGCTCCTTGAAAATACACACTAAATTATTGTTAACCATATTCACCCTCTGGTGCTACAAAGCACTAGAATATTTTCCTCCGGTCTAGTTACAACTTTGTATCTGTTACCCAACCCCCCATCCTCCCCTCCCCCACCCTTCCCCACTCGAGTAACTACACTCTACTCTCTCCTTCTATGGGCTCAATTTTTTCAGCTCCCACACATGAGTGAGAACATGCAGTATTTATTTTTCTGTGTCTGACTTATTTCACATAAGATAATGTCCTCCAGGCTCATCCACGGTACCAAGAATGATAGAATTTGATTCTTTTTTTATGCCTGAATACTATTCCGTTGTATATATACACTACATTTTCTTTATCTATTTATCTGTTGATTCTATGTCTCAGTTGCGAATAGTGCTGTGATAAACATGAGAGTGCAGATATCTCTTCGGCATACTGGTTTCTTTTCCTTCGGATAAATACCCAGTAGTGGGATTGCTGGATCGTACGGTAGTTCTAGTTTTAGTTTTCTGAGAAACCTCAGTACTGTTTTCCGTGGTAGCTACACTAACATTCCCACCAATAGCGTATAAGAGTTCCCTTTTCTCCAAATCCTCTCCAGCATTTGTTATTTCTTGTCTTTTTGATGATAACCATTGGAACCGGGGTGAGATGATATCTCATTGTTATTTTTATTTGCATTTCCCTGAGGGTCAGTGACTCTGAGCCTCATTTTTGCATATACTTCTTGCCCACTTGTATGTCTTCTTTTGAGAAATGTCTCTGCAGGTCCTTTGCCTATTTTTAAATTAGATTTTTGTTTTTTCTGTCAAGTTGTTTGAGTGCCTGTGTATTCTGGATATTAGTCCCTTGTCAGATAAATAGTTTACAAATATTTTCTCCCACTCTACATGTTTTCTCTTCGCTCTGTGGATTGTTTCTTTTGCTGTGAAGAAGCTTTGTAGTCTGATACAGTCCCGTTTGCCTATTTTTATTTTTGTTGCCTGTGCTTTGGATAAAATCTTTGCCAAGACCAATATCCTGAGCGATTTCTCCTGTTTTCTTCTAGCAGTTTTGCAGTTTGAGTTTTATGTCTTTTTTTTTTTTTTTTTTTTTTTTGGAGACAGAGTCTCACTCTGTCATCTGGGCTAGAGTGCAGTGGTGTCATCACAGCTCACTGCAGCCTCCAACTCCTGGGCCCAAGCAATCCTCCTGCTTCAGCCTCCTGAGTAGTGTACCGGTGCACACCACCAAGCCTGGCTAATTTTTCTACTTTTTGTAGAGGCAGAGACTCACTATGCTGCTCAGGCTGGTCTTGAACTCCTGGCTTCAAGAGATCCTCCTACTGTGGCCTCCCAAAGTGCTAGGATTACAGGCATGAGCCACTGTGCCCAGCCTAACTCTTTAATTTATTTTGAGTTTATTTTTGCATATGGTGGGAAATAAGGGTCTGGTTTCATTCTTCTGCATATGGATATCCAGTTTTCCCAGTACCATTGATGAAGAGGGTGTCCTTTCCCCTGTGTGCGTTCTTAGTGCTTTTCAGACTGACTTTTGATTTTCATCTTTGGCCATCTCACCTTCACAGCTGGACCATGAGGCTTTGGATAGACATCTGGGAGAAACTCAGTACATCTTTGATGGACAGATGAGTACTTGCCACAAGGGGATCATCTGGCCAAGAGGGGATCTGTGACACCTTGTCATCAATATTCATTCGACACTCCACAAAGTAAAGTGGCCCCAGGCAGGACTTCCATCCCAAGGGCCTGCTGACCTCCTCCTACCCCTGGAGACCCTTTACCCATCTCCAGGCTGCTCCTGGGCCCTGGGAAGCCTCTCTCAGGGTCAAGGCGGTGCCACAGAACGGGCTCAGCTTTGGGGCAGTCACGACTGCATCAGCTCCCAGCCTGGCCACTCCCTTGCGTGCCCTCGGGCAGGCTTCCCACTTGCCATGCTCACACATGTAAGATGGGGATGACTAGGTTATCCTCCACCTGCTTCCAGGTGTTTCTCAGCACCTGGGGGACTGGGTGGGGCCATGTGACTCGTCCTTTCCTGTGACTTGTGCGCAAGAATGATGTGTGCAGTTTCCGAGCTGGATCTCACAATCACTGACGCAAGAGCCTTCTGCCCTCCGCCGGGCGATCAGCAGCATCTCGTATGGGAGTCACTCTGTCGGTCCGGGTCTCAGTGTAAGGACAGGGTTGACATGGAACAGGAGTCCCAGCCAACATGCAAGCGTCATAAGTGAGAGACAAAGCTGGCCTGGGCCGTGGAAATGTGAGAGGCTCTTTGTCACAGTGGCGTAAGCTAGCTTCCCTGACTGGTGCACCTCGTGGAGCTGTGAGGGTCCAGGGACAGCATATGTGAATGCACACGGGGCTCTGCCTGGCAGTCAGCATGTGCTCAATGAATGTGATCCCTCAGGTGGCTCCAAGAGATCCGAGAGAGTGTGTGATTCAGACAGACGTTCCACATCCAGACGCAAGAGTCCAAGATCACTGAGGGGGGTGACGTGGGCACCCTCGGGGGCAAATGCATGCACATTTACTCAGCTCCCAATCGGTGCTGGGCTCCACTGCTGTGTACTGAGCAACTGCAGAGACAGAGGGCCACAGTCTCCGGCCACAGGCACAGGGATTACCTCCTGCAGTGCGGCAGGTAACAGGAGGACAGAGCTATAGTTCTGACACTTTTGGGGTGCTGGGCCCCTCGGAGACTCCAGAGAGGGCTGTGGGCATCTGTGCACACACCCACACATTTCTGCATACATTCTCAGGGGCTGCAGGGCCCACATTCAAAGGCCTGTCCGGGAGAGCGCAGGGGGCCGTGCTGGCTGGTGGGCTCCATGCCACAAGCGGCCTTCCGGAAAGCTCCCTGCAGAGCCAACAGAGCTGGGTGGCCACAGAGCCCCCAAGCAGCTTGCAGAGTGGGCACAAGGGGACAAAAACCCACCAGCCAGTTTAAGAGCCTCTGGGAATGTGGGTCCCAGCGTGGTCCCGGAGGGATTCAGCAGTGATGGCCAGGAGGACTGGGAGCACAGGGACCTGGAATCAAGCCCACCACTAATCAGGCTCCACCACTAACTGGCAGTTTGACCCTGGGCCTCAGTTTCCTCATCTGTAAAATGGGATAATGCAAACAGTTGCCCTGCCCACCCCACAGGCCCCAGCAAAACTCACATATGAAAATGAGTGTGACAGGTCTTTCAAAACTTGGCAGTTCAATGTCAATTTCTTTCAGAGAGTTCAATCTTAACCTTCCCAGGGAGTTAGGCAGAGAGCAGATAATTTTGCCCACGTTTTACAGGTAAGGAAACTGAGGCACAGAGGTGAAATGACTTGCAGGAGTTCCCACAACCAGTGCGTGGCAGAGTCGGGGTCGCTATCTGAGTCCTGCGAGTCTGAGCCTACTCTCTGCTTCACCACCTCTTCCCTATAAAACCCCAGGAGAAGAAAATGCCTGTGGATTCGGATTCTACCCTCCCGGAAAGGGCTTCCCCAGTCTTCAGGGCCGGCCGCTCTGGGAGCAGGAAGGCGACACCACCCACAGGCGCAGACTGGAGCCTCTGCCCCTCGCTAACCTGACACCTGGGAGTGCAGGGGACAGAGTGAGGCCCGTGAGGGGCTGAAGGCCGGAGTCAACAAGACGCGGCAGAAACGGCTGGCCTGGCCGCACCTTCCAGCAGGGCCAGGCTCTCTGGGATCATGAAAGTGGCTTTGCCCTAAATTCCACGTGCCACGGAGCTGGGTGACTCACGGAGCCCTCGTTCTGCTGTTATAAATGTGCCAAGACTCCGTATGCTGCCCAAACTCGGCCCTGCGCAGCCACCTGCGACAGAGCGAGTCCACACGCTGGGGACATTTGGTGGGAAAAGCTGCCAAGGACGTTGCGGGCCCGTGTGACTCACACCGGTGGGCTTATCGTGGGACGACTCCTACTGACACGGTCCCCACAGGCTTCAAAGCACGCTTGCACGCGGATCTCGGCCACCCTAAGCCCGAGGAGACGGAGCCCCTCGCCCTGCGCGCAGAGAGACTCTGATGGCACAGGCGCTCCGCCTCGCTGGCTACTCCCTCGCTGGCCGCCAACGTCCTGCATCGGCCACACGCCCGTTCCTGCCCGGCTTCGGAATCCCCCCAACACAGCCCTCCAGGCGGCCGCTGCCACGGCTGAGGACGGCCCTCCCGGAAGTCAGTGGGGTGACCTCGGGCGACTCTCACCTGTGCCCTCCTGGAGAACAGGAGGATGGCCCGGAGGTGCTGCGCTCCTGGAGAACCATCCTTGACGAGTCCCGTCTCATCCTTCCTTCCTCCTTCAACACGGCTGTGGCTCAGGACCTTGTCACTTCTTGCGTGGACCCGTGACAGTCTCCTCCTGGGGCTCCGGCCACCCTGGGAACTGTTGCCAGCGCACTCTTCCTGGAGTTCTCTGTTCAAGAAGCCCTGGGAGCGCCACAGCCTTCCCAGGGTGCGCGGCACCCACGATCCGGCCCTTCTGCCACCTGCAGACTCAGCTCCACGACCGCTCCTTACCCACCTCGGGTTTCAGCAGTCCTGTGTGGCCTGCGCTACCCCCACCCCACTCTGGGCCTCTGTCTGTGCTGTGCTGTGTGCCCTGTGCTCTTTGCCCTGTGCCCTGTGCCCTATGCCCTTTGTCCTGTGCTGGGCTCGCCACCAGCCTCCACACCTACTTCCCAAAACCTTTCAGTCTTAGTGAACGCCGCCACCAATGCCATCGGCCCCTGCAATGAGGGGCGCCCTATCAAGTTGCCTTTCTCCTTCCCTGGGACTTGCTCACCCAGGAGATCCCGGTGGCTGCAGCCAGTGTTCCGGGCAACAAAGAGGGGGGCGTCGCCTTCCTTTCAGTAGCGACCCGCTTGCACGGGGTGGGGGAGTGTGGTGGGGGCTCCTGGCACCCGAAGGAGTCCTTTCTCCCTCGGAGGGGCGCAGTGTCAGAGAGGCGGCTGCAGGTCCGAAGGGGAATGGCCTTTGCCAAGTCTGCACCCGGCGGGTGTGAGGAGGGGAAGAGGAGGGGGCCAGTCGGGAAGCAGCTCCTCTCCTCTAGAAAACCCACGTCTTCCTCCTCTCCGGGAACCCCGCTGGCCAGGCACTCGTAACTTGCGGGGACAGTGAGGACCTGCACCCCGTCCTAAATGTGGGGACAAAGGTGACAGACACTCACAGGCCTTTGTGCTGTTTCGGCCATTTGGGCTTCACGTCCACCCGCTCTCCTAACCCCACCAGGTCCTCCCAGCCCGGTGCCACCTCCCCCACACCACCTGCAAACAGCCCCTGCTGTGGACTTGGGTAGCCTTTCTCGAAGCCTCTGGTGCAGCACCCAGCCAGCCCCACCTCCCTGCAGTCACCTGTGTCCCAGCGACACCACCCCCAACGAGTTCCATAAGGTCTTAGAGGCCAAGGTCTGTTTCTGAGCCTCCCTGGCTGCCCGGGGTCTAGACATGCGACACACACGCGCCCACAAAGAGCGGTTGTGAAAGAAGCAGCAGGTACCCGACTCTGGGGAACACGTCTCTCGATATCCTTCCCTGAGCTCATCTGACCCTTGCCTC
Source organism: Microcebus murinus (assembly GCF_040939455.1). Classification (NCBI taxonomy): domain Eukaryota; kingdom Metazoa; phylum Chordata; class Mammalia; order Primates; family Cheirogaleidae; genus Microcebus; species Microcebus murinus. Next base: position 102,579,340 of record NC_134109.1, read on the forward strand.
TCCTGCCTCCCAAGGAACAGAGCCTGGAAGGGCAAGTCGGGCCTCAGGGAGCAGGTGAGAAGGATTCCAGCCCCCTGCCCGCCCCACTGGCCGAACACCCTCATGCCCAATTCAGGGGAGCGATCGTAACAACCAAAGCCTCCGTGACTGGTCTCCACGCCCGGAGCCAGGTGTCCCGGCGTCCCCCACTCCTGCCCTCACATCTGTGACACCCGTGGGCCTCAGGTTAGCTCCGCTGGGTACGGACGACTCTAGATGGTGCCAGGCCTGGGCTCAAACTGCGGCTGTGTCGCTTACTAGCCCATGACCATGGGCAAGATGCTTAGTCTCTCTGAGCCTCCACTTCCCGCCTCCAGACAGAGCTAGCAACACGCAGACAAAGACTGTGCAAGTCCACCGGTGCAAGGCACCCACGGGAGTCAGAGTCACAGCGATGGAAACTGAGGCTGGGGCAGGGAGCGGGGAGTTTCAGTTTTGCAAGATGAAAGAGCTGTGCAGGTGGGTGGGGTGCGGGCTGCACGGTAACACGACTGCACTTACCACTACTGAGCCGTACTTAACGTGGCTAACAAGGTGAATTTTATGTTATGTGTGTTTTATCACAGTTCAAATGTTTAAATCTGAGAGAAAAGGAAGCTGTCGGAGCTCTTACCTCATGAGGTCGTTGTGGGAACAAGTGAGCAGAGAGCCTCGTTCTCTGGGTACAGTGTCTAGAGTGGAAAGGACACTTAATAAGCCCTGTCCCCTGCCTCCCCCTCCCTTCTCCTAGGAGGGGAGGCTCATCCCTGTGGCCGAGGCTGCAGAGGGGCTTGGACGGCCACTGCAGCCTGGGGAGCTGCTGGGGGGCCCCAGCTTGGAGCCTCCACGGGCGGTAGTGAGCCTCTGAGCAAAGCCGGTGTGCAAGCGGGCACAGCCGGGCAGCCACAGGCTGCTGTGACGTGTCCTCTGAGCGCCCTTCTAGGCCGGGCCTGCCCTGCCCCGTCCCACCAGCACCTTCGGGGGCTGTGTCGGGGTGTCCTGGTCATTCTGGGCCAGGCTGGCTGTGGGGCAATGCCCTGCCCTGCAGAAGCTGGGGGGAGGGCAGCGAGAGGAGCAGTCAAGGCAGGTGGCAAGGCCCGCCTCAATGGGGACAGGGCGCGGGGGTGAGGTGAAGGGGGGCAAAGTCTGCGGGCCAGACAGGTGCGCTCGGTGCTGCCCTTGCATCTCTGAGCTGGCCCGTGCCTGTAGAAGAGGCCTGATACTGCTCCTCTTCCACAGGGCTGTGACTATAACTGACACGATGCAGGAACACGCTTGGAACGCAGGGGCCCTCGGCATGTGATAACTGATGCAAATTGCTCGTTTTTGAGTGCTTAGTGGTGTGTGTGTAGTTTGGGTTTTTGTCATTGTTGTTTAAGAGATAGGGCCTGGCTCTGTCACCCAGGCTGGAGTGCAGTGGTAGGATCATAGCTCACAGCAACCTCAAACTCCTGGGCTCAAGCAATCCTCCTGCCTCAGCCTCCTGAGTAGCTGGACTACAGGTGCACCACCATGCCCGGCTTATAATTTGTTTTTGAGAGAGAGAGTGAGAATGTCAGAGAGAGGGGGGAGTCCAGCCCTCACCTCGGGGAGCCAGCATCCTCCCTGGGGCGAGCTGCCTTCCACGCTGCTCTCCCTCCCCTCAGCCACCACCACCGTCCCCTGCCTTCTTCAGAGCAGGATCCAGAGGCCCAAAGACCCAGGTACGCAGAACAGCTGCAGAGCCCCTGGGGAATCTACCCCTCCCGTAGTCTTCCGCCCTGCAGTCCTCTGCGCCTAAGGCCGCCTGCAGGGGGCACAGGCTCCCCCAGGACCTCAGATCTTCAGCGCGGGGCTCTCCTCTCAGCCCAGGGATGGGCCCCCTCCCGTCCCGTCCCCGCAGAGGGCCTGTGGCTCGGCCCACCCCGCCAGATGTAGCTGGAAAGCTCGCTCCATTTCCTCCGTCCCCGGGGACTTCACTCACGCGCAGGGAGCTCTCGGTAAAGAGGGAAGCTCTGCTGCCTGTCAGAGCGCGATTTAGAGGTGATGAATTCCCAGGAGTGGTGTTGGAAAACCCATCCCAGGACAGCCGCGGTCTCACCTGGCGGGTGACAGTGGAGAGGGACCGTCCCAATCAATTCTCTGCCTAACCTCCTATGGACCCTCCAGGAGATGAAGCCAGAAGGGTGTGGCGCAGGTGGGGCTAGGGTTCAAATGAGACTGAAAGCCACGCGGGCCCTGCCATTTCCCACTTGCATGACGGCAATGATCATCGTGATAATCTCAGAGTAACGACAAGAAGTGCAATAAGAAAAAAGACTTGATATATGTTGTGACTTGCTTTGGCTTGCAACGCTGTTCTAAGTGCTTTGACATAAATTATCTCCCTCAAGTTTTACCACCAACGAAATAGACACTATTATTAATATTATACCCATTTTACAGAGGAGGAAACTGAGGCCCAGAGGAGGGAAGCCACACAGGGGCAGGCAGCAAGCTGGGTCTGGAGCCCACCTCACATCCTTTCTGAAGGCAGCTGCCTCCAGGCACAACGGGCAAAGGACGAGAACCCCTGTCTGGGATGTCTGCTGTGGGGGTCAAGGGCGCCAGCGTGTGCAAAGGCAATGAGTCAGCTGCAAGTGTAAGTTATTAATACAATAACAGGCTCCCTCCCTACATGACCGCAGAACCAAACATATAACCAACCCTCTTTTTCTTCAAAAACAGTCTCAGGGTCAACCCTTCCCAGGGGAGGCTAAGAAGAGGATCGTTTTCCGGGAGCCCAGTTTCTGAGGAGCCAAAGGAGTAGGCCAAGGTGGAACCAGTCCAGGCTCAGTGAAACCAGTCAGCACCACTTTGATCTGGACAGAACCGGTTTGATCCACTTAGGTTTAGCCAGAACCAGTTGGAACCATGCAGGAATGTATTTTAAAGGGTCTAAATTGGTATGATCCAGTCAGACGCTAGAACCAGTTCCCGTCGCCGTCTGCTCCTCACTGGAATGGGCTAGAACTGGCTCGGTCTGGTTAGAAGTGGTTTGAGCCCCCGGTGACTGCTGGGAAGCAGCCCAAACCTGCCTGGCACGGCCACAACCACTGGCTGTGGTTTTACGAGAACTTGTCTCAACAACACATTCCAGGCCGGGGCGCAGGGGGTGAGATGGGGGTAGATGAGGGAGCGGCTCTGGAAGGTGGGGGAGTCAGGGCCACCGTGGCCCTGCCTGGGGGGCCTGGGGTGCTGAAGAGCATCTGGTGTCACGTCCATGCTCACACGACCCTCGGCCCTCCAGAGCTCTGCGCAGGCCACACGCTGCAAATCAATTAGGCTCTCACCCAGTGACGAATGGGAAGGAAGCTCTCATCACTCGTTCCGTGTAAATTATTGCATATGGAAGCGCATCTTTGGCTTTATGAGTTCCCGCTGGAGCATGAAATTCCTTGGAGGAGGTTCCCCGCCCCTCTCCCCTCTCAGGCATCCCACTCCCTGCTTCCTCCTTGCCTGCCCCTCCTCCTGCCCAACTCTGCTCCCCAAGACTCCCTGCTGTGCCCTCCCAGGCCGAGGGGCTGACCGGTGCTCGGTGCTCGGGAGGAAGGGCTGGGGGGTGCTCGCTGCCTCCTTCCGCTTAGGACACAAAGGGACCCGTGCCTTGTAGACAACAGGTGTGACGGAGGCGGGAAGGGTGGCACAGAGAGACTGACTCGTCACCGTCCAGGACCAGATGTACTCCAGATAGTCGGGACCCGCTACTGAGGGCAGGGACCAGGGACCAGGGACCAGGGACCAGGGAAGGGCCGGGCGCCCAGGGCCTCCCCGCAGTAGCTGATCTGCAAAGCCACGGAGGGCTCCGGATACGGGTCCAAAGCAGAAACCCAGACAGACAACCTGGGGAGGAGCCTTCACAACACACACAGGCCGGACGCTCACGTTCCCCGAGCCCCCGAGCGGGAGGGAGGGGCGTGCTCCGGGCCACACGACCAGGATGAGAAGCTGCCCCTTACCCAGTCCAGAGAGCTGCCTCCCTCGGGGACCGATGTCTGTCTTTAGGGCTCTGCCATCGGCCCTGCCTGTACCTGGAGCACCGGCGGGGGCGACCCGTACCAGATCACCATGGTGTGGAAGCACACGGGCCCGCAGGCTCTGCAGCCAGACAGACCAGGGTCTGCGACCCCGCTTGAATAGCTGTGTGACCTTGAGCGAGAGTCTTCACCTCTCTGAGCCTTAGATTACTTGTCCACAAAATGGGTATAAAATTAAAAACCAGTTCATAGGATTGTTGAGAAGTTTAAATGAACAAAGTTCACAGCACATGCACAGCTGTTCACCTAATGGTTGCATCAGTAATAGGTTTTGTTAGCATTTACAGTAATAATAACTATTATTATCATTGAGCCCTCCCCCTTGGTCAGGGAGGCGCGAGATGAGGACTCTGAGGACGCGGGTTAGAGTCCCTGCTCACCACTGTCCTACTCGCTGTGTGGCCTCAGTTTCCCCATCTGTAAAGTGGGGGCAGGTCTTTCTGCTCTGCCTGGCAAAGTGGTTATGGGAGTCCAGAGATGTGAAAGGTGACACTAGAGGTAGTCAAACACACTATCAATCCTGGCGGACACGGAGGTGACTGCGCACCCACCCCCGAACGCTGCTGGGAGTGCGGTTGTGAGCAGACGCCGCCCCCGCTGTGGGCTCCTTCAGAGCCCCAGGGCCCCACCTGGCCTGAGGCCTTGCCCTCGCTGGGGAGCCTGCAGCCGGGGCTGAGCCAGGCGAGGGACAAAGACCAGCCATGTGGCTCCACCATGGGGCAGCGCTGGGCACTGGCAGAGGCTTTCCCGGGCCTGCCTGAGGTTCCGCTGGTCCCTCCGCCCACTCTCCATCCCCCCATCCTCTCACAGGTGTTGTTCCCTTGTGCGCATCTAGCACCCCAACTTTGCTTCCGTGTCTGCGTGCACCCAACCTGCCCACGCTGTATGAGACGGCTTACCCGGCCCACACAGCGGCCCTCACTACACAGAGGAGGCAGCTCCGGGGCCTGAGGCCCCCACCCCGAAAATGGGCCCTTTAACACCCGGCTCAGATTCTGGGAAGTCTGGAAACACTGTCGGCCGGTGCCCACTGCGCTCAGATGGAGCTCTCCCAGCACGTCTTGCCAGCTGCAGGGAGAGACAGAATGCTGGGTGGAAGGTGACGAGAGCTACAGGCCTTAACTTGTGTTTCTCTCGAGAAGGCCCCTGCAAAGGGACCCTCAAGGGCAGCAAGTGTCCTTCGAGCAGCGATGACCTGACACTGGGTGGTTCCCCAAGGCCACTGGGCAAACCACTGGCCTCTGCGGATGGCAATAGAGCCTCACGACGCACAGTGAAATGAGAGCAGCTGGGCCGACCCAGTGAACTTTAGGGACTGACTATACTCATCATACTGTTGCGCTGTCCAGAGAAGCCCATAATGCCGATCAGAGCAGGCAGCTGTTTTTGGGTTTTTTTTAAATGTCCTTAATTGGCAAAAGAACAAACCAAAGAAGCTCTGGACCCTGGAAATCTAGGTCTGAGAACCACTGACAGGTTCCGAACCGCAGGGAGCAGGCGTCTCGCCCTGCCGGGCCGGGGCCTGGCCACAGGTGAGGGTCACAGGCGGCGACCGCAGCCCGGCTGACCAGGTGGGCTCTTGCCTGGCCGTTTCTGGGGCAGCCGCTGGCTTGCGACGGTGCTTCCTCTGGCCGCCGCCCGTTTGTAGCTTGGGCTGTAGGTGTGGTGACCTCAGGCCCCCGTCCACCTCTGAGTGCCCGTGGTAAGGTCCTAAGTGCCCTGCGCAGGCCTGAGGCACTGCCCTCAGCCCACGTCAGGGCCCCCCTGGGGTAATGGCAGGGTGGCCGCAGCGCCCCCCAAAGGCGCTGCCCTCACCCACCACCACTCCTGGACTAATTGCCGCCCGCGCATCCGGCAGGTGCCTGCCTGTGTGTCCCTAGCTCTGGGGCCGCCATTAACGCCATGCTGCAGCAGTTTAGGGAGCGTGGCTCGGAACAATTTCACACCTCATTTGATTTATGTTCTGGATTCACTCTTCTCTCAGGGGCTCCCGCCCTCTGGAGAGATGGAGGGTGTCACCCACCCCGGCTTCCCTGTGCTCCCACGGAGCCAGGGCGCAGGGCCAGGCGGGGCAGCTGCAGACAGGCTCCAGGCCCCGAGCAGACGGCACCGCGACCTGGCCCTCCCCTCCCTCCTCCCTCCCGGCTTTCTCTCCAGGAGACGTCCTGGAGCCCGGAAGTCTGTGACTGGGGCGTCCTCAGGTGGCTTGGTAGTGACCGAGAGAATCCCAGGGCAGCGTAAGTCTTAGGGATGGGTGGCCAACCCCCATTTCACACACGAGGAAACTGAGGGCTGAACCGCGAGACCCTTCTGAAGGTCGCGTGGCCGCTCCTCCGTGGCAGACGCCAGCCTCCCCTCTCAGCACGCAGCCAGCTGGATGCAGAATCAGGGCTGGACCTCTGGCCTCTAGAAGTCCAGGATTTCATCAGTTTCTCCCTAAAAGGCAAGATCACTTCCACTGCCAGATCCTGCCATTCATTCATTTCTGGTTGCCTCCCAGGACCCAGGCATGCTGTCAGGCTGGGAGGATGTGACCAGGGACGTGACGGGCCCAGTGCCATCCTCGTGGAGCCCACAGCCCTTGGGCGGAGGCAGATAAGCACCCAGGGGATCACCACCAGGGTGGGGAGGCTGTGCAGGCAAGTGTTGGCCCCAGCAGGGGACCCTCCCTGGGTCTGAGGAACGTCCCTGGCAATGAACCTTGGTTGAAGGCAGAGCCTCCCTCCCGCTATGGAAGTTAGAGAGGCCAGAGACGGACCACCCCGCCTCCCTTTTTTTTTTTGAGACAGAGTCTCGCTTTGTTGCCCAGGCTAGAGTGAGTGCCGTGGCATCAGCCTAGCTCACAGCAACCTCACACTCCTGGGCTCAAGCAATCCTGCTGCCTCAGCCTCCCGAGTAGCTGGGACTACAGGCATGCGCCACCATGCCCGGCTAATTTTTTCTATATATATATTAGTTGGCCAATTAATTTCTTTCCATTTATAGTAGAGACGGGGGTCTCGCTCTTGCTCAGGCTGGTTTCGAACTCCTGACCTTGAGCAATCCTCCCGCCTCGGCCTCCCAGAGCACTAGGATTACAGGCGTGAGCCACCACGCCGGCCCGCCCCGCCTCCGTTGAGGCATGTGACCGAGGTTCACCCAGTTAGATGTCCCCATCCCAGTTCAGATTCAGGAGCTGGTGACACGAGGAAGTAGAGCCCTCTGTGGCCACGGGGCTGGGGAAGTTCCGTGAGAGCGAGTGCCCAGGGACAGAGGCCATGCTGACGGTGTTGGTGGAGCAGACCACAGCGTCCGGGTTCAGCCGGCCTAGAGGTCCACCCGCCCACAGCCCACGCCGGCCAGTTTGGAGCTTAACTTGGAGGATGTTTCCCGTCGTGTAGCCCTGGGCTGAGGCTCCAGCTCCCGGAGGACATGCGAGCTTCTGCACATTCTGAAAAAATGAACTTTTCATTTTGGAAACTTTCAAACATACCCCAAAGTAGACAGTACAAAGAACCCCTGTGGGCCCGTCACAGGGTTTCAGCAGTCACCAACATCTGCCATTATTGATAATCTTCCCTTCTACACCTTTCCACACACATTTCTTCTTAAAAAATGTTGAATAGACTTCATTTTTAGTTTTAGATTTACAATAAAATTGAGCAGTTCCCAGATAGCACATCTATTCCCATCTGCACACACACATTGCCGGTTACTAACATCTTGCACTCGTATGGAATATTTGTCTCAAGTAATGAACCCATGTTGATATATTATTATTATTGACAAAAGTCTATACTTTATTCTGATTTCCTTAGTTTTTATGTAATGCCCTTTCTCTGTTCCAAGATTCCATCCAGGGTGTCATATTACATTTAGTCTCTATGTCTCCTTAGGTTTCTCCTGGGCTGGGACAGTGTCACAGACTTCCCTTGTTTTTAATGACTTTGACAGTTTTTCGGAGTACCGGTCAGGTCTACTGTAGGATGCCCCTCTATTGGACTTTGCTATTTTTCTTGTGATCGGACTGGGTGTGCTAGTCCATTTTGATGGCCATAAAGGAACACCTGAGGCTGGGTAATTTCTAAAGAAAAGTGGTTTCTTTGGCTCCCAGTGCTCCAGGCTGTACAAGGAGCACGAGGGCAGCATCCAGTTCTGGCGACGGCCTTCCGTACGTAGGGCAGAAGGTGAAGGGGGCAGACCCGGGCATGGAGAGAGAGGGAGCGGGAGAGAAGGAGGGGTGCCAGGCTCCTTTAAACAACCAGCTCTCCCGTGAACTAACAGAGTAAGAACTCATTAGCAGGGGGAGGGCGCCGAACCACTCATGAGAGATCCACCCCATGACCCAAACAGCTCCCACTTGGCCCCACCGAGTGAGATTGGGGGGGGGGGGACGTGCAAACATCTAAACTATGTCATTGGTATGAACTAAAATAAAATCTTAAGCTCCCTCCAGCTGATTCAATGGACCCCCTCTTGCCCCAGGAGACCCCAGAAATACCCTGCAGCTGAGTTTCTGGCCATGACAAGGGAGGTGCATGGTGCCCCCCTCCCTTCTTGGAGATCTCCTTTATAACTCATTCACAGGCCTAGGGCTAAGCAAGGCAGCTTAAATCCCAGCTGCAGGACATCAGTTTATTTAACAGATCACCTGAGTCTGGGTGTCTGTCCAGAGGCTTGTCTCTGGTTAACAGACTTCCTTATCTTAACTTAAAACAACCCAAGCCTTTAGAAAAGCTTTATTTCTTTAGCCAATAACAAATCAAAGAATCTTTAAACCCACCTATATAACCTGTAAGCCCAAGCTTTGAGATGTCCCAACTTTTGGGGCCAAACCAATGTATGCTTTCTGTGACTTTATGCTTTATGACTTTACATGTAATTCCTGTCTCCCTAAAATATATAAAACCAAACTGTAACCCAAGCCCAGCGAGTCCACTTGCTCAAGGCTTCCTGGGCGTGGCTCCGGGCCACAGTCCTCAAACTGGGCTCAGAATAAACCTCTTTAAATTATTTTAGAGTTTGGGTTATCTTCTGTTGACACTGGGGTATGAGTTTTGGAAGGAAGATAACATCATGTTAAAGGTACGGCCTATCAATCACGATTTACCACTTGATGTTGACCTTGATCAACCAGATGGAGCAGTGTTTGTTAGGTTTCGCCACCATAAAGTTACTCTTTTAACCCCTTTCCAAGCTCTACTTTTTGGAAGGAAGTCAGTAAGCATGGCCCTCACTTAAAGAGTGGGGAGTTGTTTTCTCCTCCTTAAGGTTAGGATATCTACATAATTTATTTTAAAGCAGCTTCTAGACATCCTATCATTTCTCTCATAAACACTTCAGTATATATCTGTCAGATATAAAATGAAAACAAACACACACAAACCGTATTACTATTTTCACCCAACACCATTAACAATAATTCTTTAATATCATTTACTATCCAGATAGTAAATGTTCAGTTTTCCCTAATTGTCTCAAAAAGCATTTGGGGTTGGTCTGTTCAAATCAGGACCCAAACTGAATCCACCTATTGTATTTGGCTGATATGAACTTAAATCCCTCCCTCTGTAACAGTCCCCGTCTTTTTTCTTTGGTGTCCTACTTCTTACCTCCTGGAGAATTAGGGTCATTTCTCCCAGAGAATGTCCCACCCTCTGGTCTTGGCTGTTTGTGGTCTCATAGTTTTGTGTAGCGTGTCCTTTGTGTTTCCTGGAAACACAACTAGTTATACCGGAGGCACGATTAGATTCAGGCTCATCATTTTGCGAGAAAACATCACAGAGGTGCACCACATCGGAACACGGGAATGTCCAGATGTCCCCTCTGTTCACGTCGCTAAGATTGATCAGGGGTTGAGATGCCGACTCACGCCTAGACCCATAGCCTCCTAATAAATCCCTTTACCCCCTTAAAGAATGAAGTCAGCTTCTATTGCTTGTGTCAACACTCCGCTGCTTTTAAAACTCAACCCGGCAGGTGCCTGCCTAAGTGGTCACCCCTGAGACAGATGCAGCATGGAGGTTAGGAGTGAGGACTCTGGAGCCAGAACTGCCTGAGTTGAGGTCCCATCTCTACCGCTTACTAGCTGTAAGCTCCAGGGGGCTTTCCTCAGTTTGCTCATCTGTGAAATGGGGATGCTGCTGCTGCTAGCACTGCCCAGCTCACGAGGTTATAACCAGAGTTAGAGTGGTGAATATATGCAAAGCCCTTCGAACAGTGCCTAGCACACAATAGCATCGATAATTGTTAACTGGTTTGGTGATAACACTAACACTTTTTAAATTTATTTCCTAGCTGTCTTCTCTTCTCTTCCGACTCTGCATCTTCTCCTTGGATAATGTCACCTGTCACTGTGACTTTGGCTATCACCTTCCTTAATACCTCAATGCTAAGAGCTAACTTGACTGAAAGAAACACTAGTGGCCAAAAGATACAGCATCCATATAATAGCTTTGTTTTTATTGGGGGTTGGGGGTTGGGTGTGACCCAGGGGACTTTTGGTTGTGGCCCTTCCCAGTCACAGGGCTTCATTTGCATACATGCCTTAAGTAGAAGGATATATGGGGAAAAAACCTCGGGCCTTGGGCCAAGTGCTCTGGGTGGTCAGGATATTACCTGGACAAGAAGGTAAACTTGTCCCTGATATGCTTGGGGAGTGTCCCCCGGTAGAAAAAGAACTTACTCTTAGATAAAAGGGGTCAGCAGCCATGGCCTCTGCTTCAGGATTGCCACAACAAAGCTGAGAAGGTAGCCCAGTGTCTGGGTCATTGAGTGGCTGTTCCCAGATACAAATTTGAGGGATTTGGGCACTTTCTTTTCTTTTTTTGAGACAGTCTCACTCTGTTGCCCAGGCTAGAGTGCTGTGGCATCAGCCTAGCTCACAGCAACCTCAAATCCTGGGCTCAGGTGATCCTTCTGCCTCAGCCTCCTGAGTAGGTGGGACTACAGGCATGTGCCACCATGCCTGGCTTATTTTTCTCTCTCTCTCTCTCTATATATATCTTTTAGTTGGCCAATTAATTTCTTTCTATTTTTAGTAGAGATGGGATCTCACTCTTGCTCAGCCTGGTTTCGAGCGATCCACCGGCTTAGGCCTCCCAGAGTGCTAGGATTATAGGGGTGAGCCACCACGCCTCGCCCTGGGCACTTTCTTTTAAAAGAGTTCTGCGGCATTATAATTGCTGTTAGGGAGTTCACTGGAAATCCCAGTGTGAGGGTGTGTGGAGAAAGACCCGTGTGTAAGGGACAAGAGAGCTGTGCTGGGACAGGAGCTCCCATAACTGTTGCTGGACCTGCGTGGGATGCCCCTGAAGGACAGGGGTGGAGGGACATCCTCCCAGGGACAGAACTTTGCACAGGGCACCTGACTGTTTACCTTATCTGGAAGGAAAGATGGCTAAAAGATTGCATCTATGTTGATTTATGGATAGTGGCTGATGGTTTAGTCGGGGACTTGAACACAATTGGAAATTTGATGACAAGAAGGTATGGGAAAGAGGTATTTCAATGGGGCTCTCCAAATGGACTCAAAGGTGAGGATATTTGTATTCCAAGTGAGTGCTCATTACAGAGCAATGAGCATGATCTTAATCAGGTGGACAGGATGGTCCATTCTGTATATATCAGTGGGCTCATAAGCAAATTATCTATGGGAGCATGGATTGAGATTTTGCATGGGCCCAGCAACATGGACTTCCACTTATGAAAAACAATCCGGCTACAGTCACTGGTGAATACCCAGCCCACCTACCAGCAACACAGACCACATGCACCCAACCAACATCTGGTGGCAGGTTGATTACACTGGACCACTTCCATTTTGAAAGAGGCGGCCCTTTTCATTCACTGGAATAGGTGGGTATTCTGGATGTGGGTTTGCCTTGCCTGTCCACAGTGTTTCCGCATACCTCACCATCCACAAGCAGAATATCTCATTTATGGTCATGGTATTTCACACAGCATTGCTCCTGACCAGGGAACTCATTTCACAGCTAGTGAAGTACATCAGTGGGCTTGTGCTCATGGAAGCCTCTGGTCTTACCACGTTCCCCATCGTTCTAAAGCATCAACCTAATAAAATAGAGGAATGGCCTTTTGAAGACTTAGCTACGGTGCCGACTGGGTGGAACTCTTTGCAGGACTTGGGTATGTCTTTTGGGATGCACTATGTTTTCTGAATCGCAATATATGGTGCAGTTTCTTCCATAGTCAAGATTCAGAGGGTCCAAACATCCAGAAGTAGAGGTGAGAGTGGCTCCTCTCTCTATGACTCCTAATGACTGGCCCCACTAGGGACATTCTTGCTTCCTGCCCCTGCAACTTTGGGCTCCTCTGGTTTGGAAGTTTTAGTTCCCATGGAATTCGGAGAAGAAGAAATATAAATGATGAACAAACATGGCCAACTCACTAGTAATCAAATAAATGCAAGTTAAAATAATAAATACCATTTTACCTCTTAAATTTCTAATGCTAAGTGATAATCATATCTAATGCTGATGATGGTGGGGATAAACAGATTTTCTCATATACTCTTTCTAGAGAAAAATATATTTCAAAGGCCTTAAAATGTTTCTTTCTTTCTTTCTCCTTCCTTCCTTCCTTCCTTCCTTCCTTCCTTCCTTCCTTCCTTCCTTCCTTCCTTCCTTCCTTTCTTTCTTTCTTTCTTTCTTTCTTTCTTTCTTTCTTTCTTTCTTTCTTCTTTTTGAGAAAGAGTCTCACTCTGTTGCCCTGGAAAGAGTGCAGTGGCATCATCATAGCTCACAGCAACCTCAAACTCCTGGGCTCAAGTGATCCTCCTGCCTCAGCCTCCCAAGTACCTGTGACTATAGGCCCATGTCACCAAGCCCAGGTAATTTTTCTATTTTTTTTTTAATAGAGATGGAGTCTTATTCTTGCTCAAGCTGGTCTTGAACTCCTGGACTCAAGCAATCCTCCTGCCTCAGCCTCCAGAGTAGCTGGGACTACCTACTAAAGAGCACCACTATGCCTGGCTGATTTTTTTATTTTCAGTAGAGAAGGCGTCTCGCTCTTGCTGGTCTCCAACACAAGAGATCCTCCCACCTTGGCCTCCTGGAGTGCTAGGATTACAGGCGTGAGCCCAAAATGTACATTTCTTTGATCAAGTGATTCTACCTTTGGAAATTTAATTATTTAGTGGCTCCAGTCTGGTTTAAAGCCCAGTATTTGGAACCAGACAAGCCTGGGTATAAATTCTGCCTCTGACACATACAGCTGTCTACGCTGGGTAAGCTAGATCTCTTCCAGATAAAGAATACACTAAATACATAGTAGCTATTATCATCGCTCTTAATAAACACTTACGGGTGTTCCCAAAGAGTTAGCTTCATGGACGTTCATCATAGTGTTGTTTATAGCTATAAAAAAAAATTGGAAACCACCTTAATATCCATTAACTGAGGATCATCTGAAAATTATGATGCATCAGTTGAATAAAATACCATGTAGCTATTAAAAATGTTTAAAAGAGTACTTAATGAAATGGAAAGATATTAATGATACACTATTAGGTGAAAAAGCAAGTTATAAAATAGCATATACTATATGATGTCATTTTATTGTGTTTTAAAAGTTGTATATCATGCATAGAACCAATGCTTGAATGATGTAAAATATAATGAATATAGTTATTTTCTCTGGGAGAAAGAAAATTGCTTGATTTTTGTTTTATTCTTTGCTCGTCCATATTTTCCAAATTTCTTTTGGAAATGACTATGTATTGTTGCATTTATAATATAAAAAATTCCCCCTGCCCCCAAAACCAGTGTTTTTAATGTAGAGAGGTAGGAGGGACCAGTGAGCTCATGCCAGGCAGGCCTCTCCTGCACCTGGGAGGAGGCTGGCTGGCCAGAGGGGATTGTAGCCACATCATTTCTGTGACCTTCAGGTCACAGCCCCTCCTTGGCATGACCCCATCCCTATCTGAGCCTCCCCAAGGATGCTGGGCCTGTAATGGCAGGGCGAGAATTCCCTGACCCTCCCCGCTGATAGGATGGAAGAACCTTCCGGCAGCCGCCCCCAAGCCCAAGACCAGACATGCCACGGGGCATCCGACAGGAATGTGGCGGCCGGGGAGAAACAGGCCCTGACCCAACACCCTGGGCCTGTGTGCATTGGCTGAGGTTCACAAAGACGCTGGACTTCAGTCCGGCAGATCGAAAATATTTTTCAGTGGAGCCCCAGTATTTGACTGGAGAAACAATAATATTCCTTCTCTGGATGTCAAACATCCGGATAAACAGAGCCTTTTTTTTTCCGCCTCCTCTCTTCCCCGAGTGTTACAAAGGATGCTCTGACATAGGGTTTTGGAAGGGACTCACCCAGCCAGGGTGAGGGCCAACTTGAGCCACAGGAGAGCTTATTTTTAAAAGGAGAGGAAAATGTGCGGTCCATCGCAGGTTTGCTCAGAGGGCCTGGCTTCCTCGGGAGGGAGGGCAGGGGCCTGCCTCTCCAGCTCCACGACTCAGAGCGGTGTGGTGGCAGACACCCGCACCTGGAGCTCGGGCATCCAAGACCCTCTCTGGCAGGGGGCTGGGAAGGCAGGGCTGGGGAGGGGCCTGGCAGGCAGAACGTCCCCCACCCAGAGCCGGGACCGTGGGTGCAGCCAGTCGAGGAGCGTATGGGTCAGGAGTGGAGAGGTGGGTGGAGGGCAGACATTAATTGGAGAACTCCCATTATTTTCATTGAACTGGAACCCAAGGACTACCAAGCCACAGAAAGCCCATCTCACCCAGCAGATGGGCAAACCCGGAGGTCAAATGAAGGCATTCCTAACAAGTCCTCTTCCAAATATAACACATTTGGGAGATCCACTGGAGAATTTCTGGGAAGGGAGAGGGGAGAATGACCCCAAACTCTCAAGTCTTGCAATGAATCATGAAAACCTTCCTAATTCCTTGGGTTCCTTTGAGCACCATCTTAACCCAGCTCGGTCAGCGACCTCTTGGCTGGGTTTCTGTCCCCTCCTGGTGCCTACCCCCACACCACGGGCACTGGAGCCCTCGAGGCCTTCACAGCTTCATCCTGGGGATAGCACTAGGGCTTGGACACACCGGCCTGTCTTTCCCTTTGGTGGGACACCTTGGCCTTCCCCATCCCAGCGTCAACCCCTAGCTCTGTAGTAATCACATGCTCACAGGCAGAGCAGCGCCCAGCAAGCGTCTTCCTGTCACAGGGGCTCAAAGTGAAGGCGTCAGTGTTTTCATTTGATGTGATCAACTTGAGCCTCTTCACCAGAAGTTCTTGGAAAACCTAGAACGGGATCCTCGCTGTTGCCGTGGACTGGATCTGGCCCAGCCTCCGGCAGAATAGGGAAGTCCTGACGCCTCTGCACACTCCATCCCCAGCCCCATCGATTGTCCTGTGAAACGCCATTGCCCACCTGCCGCTCACTCTCCACCCTCACCGCCTCGCCTCTGGCTCAGGCCACCTCCATCTCTTTGCTGGATTACTGCCATCGCTGCCTCCCTGCTTCCACTCTGGTCCGCACCAGTCCCTTCACTGCATAAGCAGTTCCCCTGCTCGAAACTCTTCCCTGGTCTGCCGCTGCCCTCAAAATACAATCCTGGCTCCTCAACCAGTGCTGGCGGTGCAGCTCCAGTCACAGTCCTCTGTCTCACCAGCCCGAGCCACATGAGCCTTCCTTTGTCTCTCTCTGTGCCACCATGTTCTTCCCTTAAGGTTCCCCCCAGTACTGCTGCCACGGCCTGGATGCCCTCTCAACCCCAGGCCGGCTGGCTGTCACTTTGCATCCTAGAGGCCCAAGCTTCAGAGAGGCTCCTTCTGACCACCCAAGCCAAGAAAGACCCTGGTGTCATTCTCCTCTTGCCCCCATGCCACTTGCAATACGTCAAAGCGTGTATCTATTGGACATTCGCTTGTCCAATATCTGTCTGGGCCACTGAGCTCCGTGAGGGCAAAGACGACATCTGCATTGTCTGTCCGGACGTGGCATCACCCATGTCATAGAGGGTCAAAAATATTTCCCGAGTGAGTAAGTGAGTAGGTCAACTGTCTTAGTCTGTTTTGTGTTGCAATAACTGAATCCCTGAGGCTGGGTAATTTATAAAGAAAAGAAGTTTGTTTGGTTCATGATTCTGGTGGCTGAGAAGTCCAAGATTGGGCGGCTGCATCTGGTGAGGGCCCCAGGCTGCTTTAACTCATGGTGGCAAGTGGAAAGGAAGCCAGTGTGTGCAAAGAGATCACGTGGCCAGACAGAAAGAGAGGGAGAGACTGAGGAAACCAGACTCTTTTTGACAACCTGCTCTCAGGGGAACAAACCAATTCCAGCAAGGCTGAGAACTCACCCCCACCCCACGCATTAATCTATTCATGAAGGATCCACCCCCAAGACCCAAACTCCTCTCACTGGGCCCTGCTCCCAACATTGCCACATTGGGGACCAAATTTCAACACAAGCTTTGGTGGGGACAAGTCACATCTGAATCCTGCATAAACACAAGAGACTGGGCTTCAACAGGACAAAGGAGACCAGGAGGCAGCTGATTTAATAACCACCCGGGTCCAACAGTCCGTGATTGGCATCTGGGCTGAACTGCATTCTAGCTGTGTGACATTGGGCAAATTAGCCTCACTGGTCCTCAGTTTCCTTGCTATAAAATAAGGATTATAATGCTTTCCTCGATAGGTGGTTTTGAAAATTGAAGGTGATGTATTTCAAGAGTCTGACCCAACGCCTGGCACTAAATAGCTCCATTCGGTTGTCCTAAAACTGCACATTGAAAGCACACGTGGGCCGGACCCGAGCTGGGGTCCGGGGGCCACACAGGCCCTGCACTCCAGGAGGAGGCTGGTTAGAGGCTCTCTAAATCGCAGCTATTCATAGTAAGAGAGCTACTACCAATATTCGTAAACAAAATGTTAGGAAATTCTCTGGCCAGAGGGCGAGAGCCAAGCCCCGTGGAAGCCCGCCTGGGCAAACCAAGGAGATGAGAGAAGGGAACACAGTGTGAGGAAAAAATACAGGAGCCAGTGTGTGTTTTACTATAAATTGTTTTTTGATCTTTCCTTCACGGTTGGCTTAGATTTTCCATTTAACTGAATTCAAGATTCTCTGATGAAAAAGTCCTCATTCACTGAGCGGAGGTGTAGGGCGCTTGCGGGAGGGGAGGGTCAGAGGCGAATGCAACGTGTCCTCTGCCCTCAGGAAGCTTATAGGGGGACAATACACACAAAAAGTCCTATGACAAGGAAGACCCCAAAGAGACACAGGTTGGGGGGCACAGGGATTCGGAGGTGAGAACAATAGCATCGCAGGCATGTGACCTTGGAGTAGACCATGGGACACAGGGAGACGGCAGAAGGCAGAGTGGGACACATGAGAGAAGTGTGGGATATGGAGTCACACAACCAGTTCCTGAACCTTAGCTTAAAATTGCCCTTAGAAAAGTCACAGCTTCTCTGAAGCTCAGTTTTCTCATCTGTAAAATGGGGTTAATAATAATAAAACCTCTCTGCGTTGTGGTTATTTTGTGTGGTCATCACACACATGCACCCACGTGCAAGTCACTGAGGTTTCCTAGGAAACATCAGAGCCATGGGACTGAGAAACATCTCCTGAGATTCTGGTGGGCTCCCCAGCATCTTGTCCCTGTCTCTCCCCTCCCCCTGCAGTGGGGACTCCCCAGGCCTGGAACGCACGAGGTCGGTGATGGAGATGTGACAGTGGGGGTGGCCGTCACGCCACAGCCTGCCTGGCTCACTGCTCAGCATCCTTCTACTTGCTCCATCTGAGATGGAAATGACACTTCTCGAACCCCCAAACCACTCCCACCCCATCAGAGGGCTTTCAGGAGCCACTGGCTGGGCCCAGCATCCCAGCCTGGTGGGCCATCAGCCCAGGCTGCCCGAGATGCCGATGGCTTGAAGTGGGACAGGGCACAGCCTGGCCGGCTGTCCACCCAGCCCACTTCTGGTTCTGCCCTAGCACCAGCTGGACGGCATTCTTACCGTGGGTGTGGCCTTCCAATCTAGCTCTAATCAATGAAAAGTGGACTCTTTCCAGGCCTGACCAATAAAATTCCTCTACACTCTTTCTCCTTCTGGTTAACTGAGACAGTTATCTGCAGCATGACTTTGGAAGGCATCTCAAAGATGGCATGCCTGCCGCCAGCCACAGTCCCTGCACGGCGGCATGGAGAAGGCTGCCCCACGTTGGTCATGCCTGCAAGGCTGACTCATACGCAGAGCAGGGATCCCCTACCTGAGGAGGCCCATGCAGGAAGAAAGGCCAAAGGACCAGTTCTAACTTAGCATCCTAAGAGAATGCAAAATGTTGTGACCAAGCTGTCTAAATACAAAATGCAAGACCTATGGGTATAAATGGAGTGGAGGGTGCACATCCAGGCAAGGGGAGGTCAAAAATAGAGGGAGGGAGGTCACAGGTGGCTGTTGAAAAGAACGTTGTCGTGCCCAGCTTGTTCTCATGGATCAGGCTGATTTGAGGGTTGGAGCCAATCAGTGCTCTTTCTGTTGGGTCTGCCCATGGCCCAGCCCCTGCCTCAAACCCTGAGCCTAGTAACTGGAGCCCCATGGCATTGCCCCGGGCCCTAGGTCACGATGATATCTGATTGTTTGGTCTGATGACCCAACCCTGTTTTACAGATGAGGAAAATCAGACCCAGAAAAAATGAAGGGGCTAATTCATAACGTCCAAATTGATCTTTCCACCTGGTCTTGGCCAGGGCACACAGTTTCCAGCAAAATCCTGCCTTTTTAATGCCCTGGCCAGAGCCTCCCCAAAGGGACCGCTTCTCTCCTCCCTCCCTCTCCTCTGGCAAGCTAGGTTTCCAAGCCCCGCCATTGAGAACGAAAAGGAGCTGGTTTCTTCTGGTCCCAAAGAAAAACAAGCTGGTCAATTTTCTGTTCGTCCCAAGGCAGCCTCATGCCCTGGAGCCAAGCAGACACTGGCCGGTCTGTGTGCAGGGCTGGGGCTGCAGCACCCACCGGCAGTAATGACTTCTCGGAGGGAGCTGGCCCCAGCTCAGGCCATTCCGGGCGGGGGGAGAGGAAACTGAAGACAAAACTGCGCTGCTTCTCGTAAAGGTCTCCTTCTAAAAATAAAGACAGGGTTAGCCTAGCGAGTGTCTGCAGGGATGCTTGTCTGAGCACAGCAGTAACAGAGCCGTGCAGAGGTTCCTGAGCAAGGCAGCCGGGCTAAGAAAGGAGTGCAAAGCAAACCTTCTCCTAACAAGATCGCATCCCAACAAGATCACAGCTTCCAGCTCCTGATAAATCTGTCAGGCAAAGGAAGGTTCTGAGAAACTGAAAGCCAGTCTCAAATCTAGTGATACAATAAGGGGAAATTAGTTTTGTACCCGAAAATTTCACAAGTATGAGCTTCAGGCAAGGCTTGATCCAGTGACTCAAATGTCACCACGGATCTAGTTTCTTTATGTCTGTCTTTCTGCTCTCCATGGAATCATCAGACTGCTAGAATTAGCAAGAAAAAAAATACAAGGTGTCTATTTAAATTTGAATTTTAGATAGATAAACAATTTTTAGTATAAGCATGCCTCGTACAATATTTGGAACAATCTTATACTGAATATTATTTGTTATTTATATGAAATTCTAATTTCATAGTGTCTTGTATTTTATCTGACAATCCTATCCTAAGATTAGCACATATTCATTCATTCTCTCTCTCTCTGTTTGGTAGATGAGAGGATATTTCTTTTCCAAAACCTCGTGCAAACACCTTCTTGTATCTTCTTGGCCTGAAATGCCTACTTCTACACCAGTTTCTGTGGCCAGGGAAGAAGACGAACTGATTGGCGTGCTAGAAGCCTTTTAAGAAAGCAGGAGAATGGATGCTTGGGGCCACCCGATCAATGTACACTCCAGGGACCTTCCAGTGTCAGTCACGGAAGCCAAGCTCCTCAAGGCTAGATGGGATCCCAAAGATCACTAAAAGATCAGTCCAACCTGTTATATGAAGTTTAGCCCCTCTTTTAACATCTCAGTCTTGATGCTCAGATCTCTGCTGGCAGGGAGCTCCCATCCTTCCAAAGAGCTCATTCCTTCTTTGGTTCACCCTGACTATTGGAAAGTTCTAGCTGAATTATTTTTTCCTATATCTTCCACTCACTGGGGTTCCAGTGCTAACAAAAAGGCAGTTCTGTAAACCGGCTCCCGATGAATGAGCACTTACCATACACTAGGTACTGGGCTACGTGCTTTAACGTTGTTGTTCATCTCATTTAATCCTCCCAACACCCTGTGGAATAAGCAAGTCCTGTTTATGGACACAGAAACTTGGGAGTTAAGCCGCTTGCCTCCAAATACGCAGCCAGTGGCTGAGCTGGATTTGAATCCGGACACGTCAGTCTGGATCCAAAGCCCACCCCCTTGCCCGTCACCATGATGAGGAGCCAATAACCTTTCCAATGGCTGGCGACAGCA
Organism: Microcebus murinus; assembly: GCF_040939455.1. Taxonomy (NCBI): domain Eukaryota; kingdom Metazoa; phylum Chordata; class Mammalia; order Primates; family Cheirogaleidae; genus Microcebus; species Microcebus murinus. The sequence continues at coordinate 102,599,835 of NC_134109.1, forward strand.
TCCCGGCTCCCTCACCCTCTAGACTGAACACCCCAGGGAGCTTCCATCTTTAAAGCTGGTCCTTAAAGCCCCAGATGGAACATGCTGCTCAGAAGCGGTCAGAAAAATAGAGCACAGCCAGGGGTAAAAAGTAAAGAAAGCAGCCCAGAGAGCTTCACACACGAGTCACTCACCACTTGACTGCATCCACTTGTCAACGCAAGTTGAGTGCCTGGTGTGTGCAGACCCCATGTGAGGCAGTGAGGATGAGGAGAGAAAGAACGAGAGTGAGCAAGTGAGTGAGGGAACGAGAGAGAGAGAGAGGGAGAGAGAGAGAGAGAGCCTGAAGCATGAAGGAGCTAATGGCCCAAAAGAGAAACCAGATGTGAAATTAATAATTACTGTAAAATGTGATGCATATATTTGAATACCAGCATAAACAGGGTGCTGAGTCTGGTCATGGGGCAGTCACGGGGAAAGGGCACTCCAGGTGGGAGGAACAGCCCAGGCAAAGCCCAGAGAGGTGAGATCTAGCACTCAGACCGCGGAGGAGGAAAGGAGAACCCAGGTTGGAGGCGCTTGGTTAAAAGACCACAGCACACGCACGTGCACCAAAGGGGCTACTCTTGCCTCGGCGTCCCATGACAGCTCACTCTTGCTGGCGGTGTTGTTTCCACGTCCTGACAACATGACGAACCTTTGCTTCCCAAGGCACCTCTGTCCCGGGCCTTCCTTCCTGAACCCCCATACCGTTTCTGCAGAGAACACGCTCTCCATACATTTCAACAAATTGGTGATTCATGCCCACAAAGGAAATGGTTCTTTGGCATTTGAAAACATCATAAATGGGCAAAGGACACAGGCAGCTCACACAAAAGGAAGCATGGTTAGTAAACAGACATGAGAAAACACGGTCGGCCTGGCCGGGAATCAAAGAAATGCAAATTAAAATAACTGAGGCGCACATTTCCACCTATTAAATTAACAGCCATAACAAAAAGGTTGAGATAATTATATTCCATGCTGGTTAGGTTTGGGGGAAACTAGTAGCTCCGACGTCGTTGGAGGCAGGACCAGCTCCCGGGTCTGCAGGGCGCAGTGCAAACTGGAAATGTAGACGTCGGCTTCGGAAATTGAGAATGTCACGATGGCAACAGCATAGCATTAAACCAAACACTAGGCTGTTCTAAGTCTTTGCTGGAGGTCTTATAAGTGAACGCAAGCTTGTTATGGGAGAGAAGGCGTCCCTTCCTTTAGACAAAGTCCACCCTCACCTAGGGTCAGGCCTCATCCCCTCCCATCTGCACAAGGACCTTGTTATCCATTGTCTCCTCCGTGGAATCCACCTTCCTGCCCTTGACTCCAGTTTTCCCATCAGCATCCAACACACACACAAACGTCCTTTCTGGGAAAACAAAAATACAAAACCAAAGACCCGCCCTCAAACCTTCCTCACCCACCTTCTCCTGCCATCCTCCCACTCCCCCATCTCAGCCCCAAGCTGGAAAGGGCTGTATAGACACGCCACCCCCGTGTCCTTGTTTCTCATTCATTTCTCCTTCCTTTCCATCTCTCCATCATTACGCCTTGCTAAGGTCACCATGACCTAAATTCATTCACCAGGACCTCTTAGAAGCATTTGACACTGGGGACCACTCTCTCCTTCCTGTCTCACTGTCTCTTGGCTTCTGTGACATCATGTCCTCCTGCTTTCCCTTCCACATCTCTTTCCGGCTTGTTGGCCAGCTGTCGTCCTCGACCCGGCTCTGAAAGGGGGAGCTTGTCACTCACCTGGTCCCGACTCCATTCACTCCCCACCTGTCCCCCCAGGCAAGGTCACCCATGCCTGCAGCTTTAGTCACTGTCCATATATTGATGACTCATAAGTTCACATCTCTAACCTAAACTCTGCTCATAGTTTCAAACCCACAGTCCAGTTGCCCTCTTGAAGGCTCCTCTTGCTTATCTCAAAGACACCTTGAACTCCTTACGGACAAAATCACCGCAGTCTGATCCTCTTCGGTGACTCCTTATGTCTGTGGATGGCACCACCATTCATCTTCTTTCTTACCCCAAGAATCCAGGAGTGGTCCTTCAGATTTCCTTCTGCCCCCTCCTACCCACTACAGCTTAAATCAAATCCACTACCAAGCCTTGTCAGTTTCACCTCCTCGATAGTTCCTACACTCATCCCCTTGTCTCTGCCCCACTCTCGTCATCTAAGCTGCTGTCCCCTTTCATCTGGACCACTGCAATAGTTCTCCACTGGTACCTCCCCCTGCATGGTACTGCCGGAGTGTTTCAAAGCACACATCCAGTGCAGGAGGAGCCGCTGCTCTCAGGGAAAAGACCATAACCCTTCACGAACGCGGCCTGCAGGCCAGGCTCGCTGTTGCGCCAGCTACTGTGGTCTCCTTCTGGTTCTGTGTTCTCTCCCGGAAGGCGTTGGCTCATACTGCACCCTCTGGCTAGAATCCCGCTCCTTTCCCCTTCGGTCTGGTTAGCTCCTAGTCATTCTGAAGCTCCCAGAACAATCACTTTTTCCTTAGGAAATCCTTCCTTTAACCACCAGGCAAAGTAGGGTTCCACCATCAAATACTTTTATAGCTCCATGCCTCTTTCCTTAGTAACACTTAGCATGCTTATAATTGTATCCATCCGTGTGGCGACCTGATTGAGTCTGTCCCCCCAACTAGATGGCAGGATCTATGAGCATAGATTGTATGTTTTTTCTCACCATTGTAACCCTAACACTTAATCAGTGTCTGGCAAGAAGAAAGCGCTCAATAAATATCTGGTGAATGAATGAATGGAAATCCATTTGACAATATATTCCGAGGGTTATAGACTTGTTATGTTTTGATTCAATAATCCAGTTTCTAGAAATGTATCCCAAGGAAGTAATCCAAAAGAAAGAAAATGTTATATATCTGAAAATATTAACTACAAACGTTTTTCTAACAGCATCAGTTTTTAAACACATAGATGTCTAGCAATAGGGGAATTGCTAAAGAGTGGTAAATCCACAGAGTAAATAACACAGTCATTAAAAATAATTGTGAAGACTAAGTAGCAATATGGAAAACAGATTACAATATTACAGTTGTTTTTCAAAAGCTGAATGCAAAATTGGATTTTTACAACTATGTAAAAATGTTTTATGCATGCAGACAAGTACCAGATGGGAACAAGGAAAAATAAATGAGTTGATTTGTCCAAAAAGTAGATTATGCTTGAATTTTCCATTTCATTTTGATTTCTCTTAGTGTGGTTATAATATTGTTTTTGCACAAATAATATTGTAATGTAATCTCTGAGTTTCATCTAGCAATAGATTGAATGAATCACCAATGTTAAGCTAAGGAGTTCTCAAAGCACAGCTAGTTACATTTGACTCACTGCTCAGTTGGGTAATAAATACCTAATAAATATTGTTATTTTGGAACCACCTTATTAACTACTTTAAAAATAGATCTTATGATAATCATAGCCTATGTTTATAATGCTTTATAAACATTCATGTACACATCTTTGTGTGGACATTTTTTTGTTTGTTTCCCTTGAGTAAATACCTAGGAGTAGAATGGCTAGACTATATGGTAGATATGTGTTTAACTTTTTAGTAACTGTCACACTGTTTTTCAAAGTGATTGTACCATTTTACATTCCCACCAATAGCACAGAATGCTAGTGGAATGTAAATGTTCCACATTCTTGCCAACACATGGTGTGGTCACTCTTTTTAATTTTATCCAGCCTAATGTGTATGCACTGTGATTTGGATTTATATTTCTCTAGAGATTAATAATGTCAAGAATTTTTCATATTCTTATTTGATACCTGTACATAATCTTTGATATCTGTATTAAATCTTTTGCCCATTTTAAAGCTGAGTTTTTTAAAAAAAATATTGAATTAGAAGAGATACTTATATATTCTGAATACAAGCCCTTTATGAAATATATTTTGCAAATATTTTCTCCAGTCTGTAGTTTTCCTTTTCACTTTCTTAACATAACACAGTCTTTTGGAGAGATCATTTTAAAACTTTTATAAGTGCAATTCATCAATTTTTACTTTTATAGTTTGTGCTTCCCTTAGCCTAAGGTCACCAAGATTTTACTCCTCTGTTTTATAGGAGTTACACAGTTTTAAGTCTTACATTTAGGTTTATGACCCATTTAGGGTCAGGTTTTGTACTTGGCGTGAAGTAAGGGTCAAGGTTCATATTTTTGCATGTAGTATCCAATTGTTCCAAGACTATTTGTTGGAAATATTATCCTTTCCTCATTGAAAAATGCTGTGACATTTTTGTCAAAAATCAATTGACCTGGGGAAAGAATTGGTTTTTCAACAAATGGTAATGGGATAACTAGATATCCATTTGCCAAAGAATGAAGTTGGCACCCCACCTCATACCACATACAGCAATAAACCCAAAATGCATCATAGCCCTCTATGTAAGAGCTAAAATTATGAAACTCTTAGAAAACAACATAGCAGTAAATATTTGTTTCTTCGTAATAAAGCTAGGCAATACTTTCTTAAATATGAAGACTAAAGCCCAAGCAACAAAACAAATAGTAGATAAATTGAACTACATCCAAATTAAGGTTATTTTGCAAATAATAGCATCAAAAAGTGAAAAGACAATCTATGGAATAGGAAAAAATATTTGCAAATCACATATCTGATAAGACACTTGTATCCAGAATACATTAAAACACACACACACACACAACTTCTTACAACTCAGTAATAAACAGACAAATAACCGAACTTTAAAATGGGCAAACGATTTGTAGACATTTCTCCAAAGAAGATAGACAAGTAGCCATTAACAACATAAAGTATGCTCAGTATGGTTAGTCATTAGGCAAATGCAAAGCAAAGCCAAATAAGGTACCACACCACACCCACTAGGATGGCTACAGTATAAAAGATGGATAATGACAAATGTTGGTGAGGATGTGAAGAAAATGAAACTCTCATGCATTGCTGGTGAGACTATAAAGTGGTGTAGCTGCTCTGACAACAGTTTGGCGGTTCTTGGAAAAGTTAAACATAGGATTACCATATGACCCAGGAATTCCACTCTTCAATATCTACCTAAGAGCAATAAAAAAAGTATGTCCACACAAAAATTTGCACATGCATATTCATAGCAGTATTATTTCATAATAGCCAAAAAGTGGAAACAACCCAAATAACCATCAACTGATGAATAAACACAATGTGATATACCAATGCAATGGGACATTATTGGCAATAAAAAGAAATAAAATACTGATACTTGCTATAACATAGATAAGGCTTAAAACATTATTATAAGTGAAAGAAGTCCACATATTATATTATTCTATTTATATCAAATGTCCATTTATATAAAAAAAAATACTAGGCAGAATAGGCAAATCAGTGAGATAGAAAGTAGATTAGTGGTTGCTTTGGGCTAGGGGTTGAGTGGTGGTGGAAAAAAATGGGGACTGATAGAGTGTGGGGTTTCTTTTAGGGTAGACGCGAATGTTCTATAATTAGATTTAGTGATGATTGTACAACCCTGTGAATATACTAAAGCCACTGAGTTGTATACTTTAAATGGGTGACTTATATAGTATGTGAATTATTTCTCAATGAGATTGTTCAAAAAATTAAATGATTATTTATGTGTGGGTCCATTTCTGGACTCTGTGTTCTGTCCCATTATGTGATCTATCTTGGCACCAGTACCGCACTGTCTTGATTGCTAGAGCTTTATAGATTTGGAAATTAATAGTGCGATTTCAACCACTTTCTTCTTCTTTTACAAAATTGTTTGAGCTATCATAGAATCAGTTTGTTGTTTTCTACAAAAAAAGCCTACTGGGGTTTTTATTGGACTAGTACTTAACCTATAGATCAACTTTAGGAGAATTAATACTTTAATAATATTGGTCTTCTGATTCATGAGGATATATATCTCTTCATTTATTTGGGTCATCTTTAATTTCTCTCAGCAATATTTTCAGCATATAGATCTTGCATATCTTTTGTCAAATTGATCTCGAAATATTTCACATTTGTGATGACCTGCAAAGTTTTAAAAGAATTATATCAGCAGAAATACTGCCAGGTTAGACTGACTAAAAGGGAGAGACACAGCACAAAATGAAGAGAGACCCTTTGGACCCCTCGAATTCTACTGGCAGGGAGCACACTGAGAAAACTGCTCAGTTGCAAATATATGCTACCTTTCATTAAACAGTATTTTATTTGTTTTAAATTTCAATTTCCAATTGTTTGTTGCTAGTGTATAACAATACAAATGATCATCAAAAATATTGTTCTATATTCTGTACATTTCCTAAATTCACTTATTACCTCTAGTAGCTTTTTCTTAGGTCCCTGAAAATTTTCTATGAAGATGATTGTATCCTCTGCAAATTAAAAGTTTTATTTCTTCCTTTATCATCTATATGCATTTTATTTCTTTTTCTTGCTTTATTGCACTGGCTAGAAATTCCACTGCAGTGTTGAATTAAAGTGGTCAAAGTACAGATCCCTGCCTTATTCCACATTTTAGGGGAAAGCATTCAGTGTTTTACTTTTGTGGCAATCAGTCTCCAGGATGGTTCCAATGATCCTCACCTACTAGTATTTATGTCCACATGAGTCCTTGTGTACCTGGATTGGTCTGCATGACCACTAGAATAAACAGAAAGTGATAGGGTGTGAATGCAGAGACTGGATCATAAAAGGCATTGTGGCTTCCATCTTGGTCACTCTCTTTAGTATCATTTGTTTTGGGGCAAGCCAGATGTTGTGTTAAGCAACCCTACTGAGAAGCCCATGTGGCAAGAACTGTGGCCTCCTGGCAATAGAAAGTGAGGAACTGAGCAGCCAGCCAGTGAAAGATGCCACATTAGAAGTGAATCCTCCCCTCCCAGTCAAGACTTCACGACTGCAGCCCTGGCTGACAACTTGACTATAATCTATGGAAGACCCTAAGCCAGAACTGCCCAACTAAGCAACTCCAGGTTCCTGACCCTCAGAAACTTCGTGAGATAATAAATGTTTTGCTTTAAGCTGCTAAGTTTAGGAGTAATTCATTACAAAGCAATAGATAACTAATACAGATTTTGGTATTTGGAAGTGGAATGCTGCCATAATAAAAACTTAAAATTTGGGAGTGACCAGGCATAGTGGTTCATGCTTGTAACCCTAGCACTTTGGGAGGCTGAGATGGAAGGATTGCTTGAACCCAAGAATTTAAGACCAGCCTGAGCAACATAATGAGACTCTATCTATAAAAAATAGAAAAATTAGCCGGGCATAGTGGTGCACACCTGTAGCCCCAGCTTCTCAGGAGGCTGAGGCAGGAGGATCGCTTGAGCCCAGGAGTTTGAGGTTGCTGTGAGCTATGATGACCCCACCGCATTCCACCCTGGGCAACAGAGCAAGACTGTCTCAAAAAAAAAAAAAAAAAAAAAATTGGGCAGGGGGATGATTTTGGAGCTGAGCAACTGGCAAGAGCTGGAAGGAGTTTGAGGAGACTGCTGGTGAGGACCTAAAGGAAAATGAGGAGCCTGTTATTGGAAACTGGAGGAAAGAAGATCCTTATTATGCAGCTGGAGAAAGTTTAGCAACACTGTCACCTGCAGTTATATGGAAAGTACAAAATGTCCCTAATGAACTAGGGAAATTGGGCTAAGGATTGTTACCCAGACTATTGAAGGTACTGCCTGATTTCTTGTTGCTTATAGTAAAAGACTAGAAGAAAGATTGTTTAAAAAAAAAAAAAAAACCAGGAGACAGACCTTGCTATATTTAGGAAGATTCCTGCCTCTCCAGATAGCAAAGAGTGCTAAAATCAAGAAATAGCTTCTGAGCAAAGATCAAACCTAGGGCCCTTTCAGTAAATTGTGTTCTAAAGATGAAGCTGAGGGAGGGTATGACTGTGAAATCCTTTTTTAGAAAGATCAAAAGGCAGTGCCCTCCAGTACTAGTCAGTCACACTGTAACTCTAAAGATTTTCAGGGTGTGACTCACCAGAAATGACTCACTAAGTGGGACAAGATTCTGGAGCCAAAGAGCTGGATGAGGGGGCACGCAGCTGGATGGGTGGGATGGCACCGAGAGGGATGTGTGGAACAGGGGAGCATTCCGGGGCTGCCAAGAGAGCAGATTTGTGGCCAAGAACACAGACTCTGGTTCAAATCCTACTTTTGCCACTTATTGAATATGTGACCTTGGGCAAGATACTTTGTCCCTCAGTTTTCCTAGCAATAAAATGGGATCATAGCACATATCTTCCAGAGCCGTTGGGAGGGGCAAGTGGCCCAATACATGTAAGCACTGAGAACAATGCCTGACATGTAGACTGTGATAAATCAATGGCAGTGGTTGTCATTATTACTCGGGAAGGTGAAGTGGAAAAGTCTGTATTTCTTACAGTGAAGCTGGACGTGAGCCAGCTGTTATCATATGTGACACAAGAGCAACTGCGACCTCAATTTGTTGTCATGGGCTACGGAGGCTCCCAGAGGCTATCAAGACATGGCAGTAACCCAGGGACAAATGTGAGAGCAGGTCCCAGAGGTTTCATTTGCAAGCAGCAGGTGAGTGACACAGAGAGAGCTGGGAAGTAAAAAGGAGATATTGCTATAGTCGGAGAAAACTGAGAAGCAGATTGAGCTGGAAGGGATTTACATATAAGCTTGTCCAATATGATCATTTTTGTCAGAGAAAGGAGCTTGGAGGAAGTAACACAGCGAACGGTGGCAGCTGGCCTAGTGCTGGGAGCCCACGGTGTCCCGGTGCCTGCAGTACTGAAGAGGGCATGAGGACCGCCGCCTTCCCTCTCAGACGACCAGCCTGGGCAAGGCCTTGTGGGAACTGCTGGTACTCACTGGCAGAGAAGGGCTGACATAGTCACAAATGTTAATATAACTTTTTATACTTTTAGCCAGCATTTATTAAGTACTTACTATGTGCTGGTCACAACTGTATTAGGATAAACCATTTTGGGCCTTTAAAAATGACAATTTCATGTAGGTCAATCTAATATATTAGTTTATTTAATCACGATAAAACTATACAATGGTATATTATCTCCATTTTACAGATGAGGAGACTGAGGCACAGAAAAAGTGACTTACCCAAAGTCACACAGCTGGTAGGTAAGTGGTGGAGCCAGTTTACCAATCCGGGAGCTCTGATCCTAGAGCCCATGCTTGTGAACCCTTCTTCACACACCCAGATGATCACGCCCACAGTAATAGGGGCTGGCCCTGGCACCTGTCCCCCCAACCCTGCCTGAGCCCCAGACTCTGGTAACCAGCTCTCCCCAGGGAATGAGATTAGCCCCAAACCTCCTGGGCCTTTATCAGCAAGAATGTGTGCCTGGGTGCTGCAAGACAATGGAGTGACCCAGGGGCAGCACGCATGGCGGGGAGACAATGTGCTTCTCCAAACACCAGCCACCAGAATAACAAACATCGCTGGCTTCCACAGCACCGAAGTCTAAATACTGAAGCGGAGCATCCGTGCCTCTCCACGTGGGATGTTCCGGTGGAAAAAAGCCGGCAGCCGCTATTGTCCGGACCCCCAGAGGGAAGATCTGAGGCTGTTTCTCTAGTCCCGCGAGACCTCTGCCTCCTCTGCCAAGGCCCCGGCCCGAAGGAGGGCTCGTTTGATGTGAGCCAGCAAAACAAGAACGTAAGGACAATGCGGAGAGTTTTTCCTGAAGCTAAAGGCGTTGCATTGCAGAAGCCTCTGCGTGGCCCCGGCTTCCTCCTCACGGGGGCGCCGCCCTCCCCTCTGCACCTGCCAGCTTCCTCTTCCGGAGCAAACTCCGCCTTGCACGAGGCCCTAATGGCGGCTTCTCCAGCCCCGGCTCTGCCTCCTGACTTCGCACTCTCACTTTCCAAGGCCACCTGCATTATCACCATATTTCTTTGCTCATAGCCTCTCAAGAGAGCTCGATTGGCCTAACACGCCTGTTTTTACACCAGACCATGTTCATGTGTCACTGGCCAGCCAATCAACCAGATGCCTTGGGGCCACGTGGCCACAACTGGTCCAATCAGCTGGCAGGGTCACATGGCCCCAGTGCGGGTTCCCCTTGAACAGGTGGTGAGAGTGGGCCAGTTCCCCTTGGCAGGCGCCATGGTTGACAGGGAGGGAACAAAAGTCCAGTTCTGAGGTTTCACACCAACACTGGATTTGTATTTCTCAGCCCAGGAAGGTGTCAGAGTCATGGCTCAAGAAGGTCCCCCTGAGACGCACAAAGCACACATGGGCAGTGTCAGGTTCTGGGGGGAGAGGTAGCCGAGGGCCAGACTCATACTAAACGGGCTGGATTCAGCCCAGGGAGGTGGCTGCTGAGTAAGGGAGGAAGACGCAGATTTAGACATCTTTAGGATATAAATCCGTGAATCTTGGTGAATAACTGGATATAAGGAATGAACAAAAGTTTAGATGGTGGCATCGTTCACTGAGAAAGAACACAGGAGAAGAGCAGGTTTGGAGAGGAAGGAGAAACGGTGAGTTCCTTTCTGAGCGCTGAGATGAAAGACATCCCGCTGGATTTGCCTCCGGGAAGCAGGCTGTTCAAGCGCGACCTTTGGGAAAGAAGGGGGTTGGAAGGACAGTTGTGACAGTTGAGGGCATTGAAACCACAGAGTGCACGATTTCCCCCGGGGAGAAGCGGAGAGTACGACTGACGATGAGTCAACGAACGAAGAGGCCAAGGCTTGAGATTCGCTGTGTTTCGTTCATTGCACTCGGAAAAGGCAGGGTGGTGGGTGGAAAGAGTGTGGGCTCTGAAACTTGCCAGTTGCGTGCCTTCGGCCTTTGCGCCTAACCTCTTGTGTCCTTAGTTTCCTCGTCTCAAAATGGGTGTAATGATACTCACCTCATCGAGCTGTAGTGAGACAGTAACCATAGCGTTCCAAGCACGGGGTTTGGTGCGGGTAGCAGGCATTTAAGAGACGTTTCAGACTCTGGCCTCCTCCTGAGCCAAGCTTGGAAATACTGGAGAGCATCCTCGGTAAGAGCATAACAGAGATTCTGGGGGCGTCATACCCTTAGCCAATGGCTTCTCCAAAGGACCCACTGACCGTGTGAATAGCCTCATCTGGAGATAATGTCAGGAGTCTAAATTTGAGGCCTGGGCCAAACAGCCCTCCTGCTGCCTACCTAGACCCCAGCACGGGCTCTCTGTGACAGGCCATGCCCATTCATGGGTCTCCTTCCCAGTGGAGGCCTCCCTCTTGCAAGAACTCCCCTAGACTCTAAGGATCTGCCTGCTCCTCTCCCCTTCCTCCCCCTGCCTGCAGAGCATCCAGTATCCAAGTCTTCCAAACCTTCCCAGGAGCCAAGAGCTCCCATCCAGACACGTGTGCCAGTGCCAAGCAGAGAAAATGCATGGGAAAGGGTGCTACCTTCAGTTCATGTCAAACATTCAATACTTGGACATTAGTTTACTTCAAGTCATAATATTTCTTCAAAGATGTTTATACAGCCCTACTGGGAAAAATGAAAGAAGATGAAAATAAATGGAAGACTAGCCTAAAGACTAGAAATAGCGAAGACAACAGTTTTTCTCGAGTTCTTATATAGACTTAATGTACTACCTGTTAAAGCTACTAAGAGATATTATATGAGACCTTGATGAGTGAATAGTGATGCTGCTACTAGATTAAATGGTTAAAAACACTAAAGCTTCTTTTTAAAGGATATGGCAGTAAATTTAGCCTACCAGACTTCATAACATATTACAAAGTGACAATTACCCAAACCATATGGTAACAATGGAAAAAAATGATCAGTGGAAGAGAGTAAACAATCCAAAATTAATTCAATATATAGTAAAGCTAGAAATAATTCAACAATCCAATAATCACTATATAATAAGTGTTTTGGAAAGAAATATAATACAGAGAAGAGTTACATCTTATACCATTTTCTACAATAAAGTACAGATGAGATTATGTGCATGTCTGAAAAACAAACCATAAAAAAGACAAGAAACGCACTTCTACATTTATCATATTGGAAGAGAATCTATCATCAGAGACAAAATAATTTTCAAATTAAAAAATTTGGGGGCCGGGCGTGGTGGCTCACGCCTGTAATCCTAGCACTTTGGGAGGCCGAGGCGGGCGGATTGCTCAAGGTCAGGAGTTCGAAACCAGCCTGAGCGAGACCCCGTCTCTACCAAAAATAGAAATAAATTAATTGACCAACTAAAAATATATATACAAAAAAAAAAATTGGGGGCAAGGCTGGGCAAGGTGGCTCATATCTGTAATCCCAGCACTTTGGGAGGCTGAGGTGGGAGGATCACTTGAGGCCAGGTGTTCAAGAGTTCAAGAACAGCCTGAACAACATAGTGAGACCACATCTCTATTTTATTTCTTAAAAAAAAATAAAGAAAACTTTTCCTTGAATAAAATATAGGACAATCACAAGAGGAAAACAGCCTGAAAGAAATGTCAACCCACTGATAAATCTAAAATATCTTAATTTTTGCTTTTTCACAAAAAACTAAACTCAGTGCCCAGATTCCACTCAGTAAGCAACAGAGATGAACAGATAGTTTACACAGGAAGTGCAGATGGTAAATCAAAACATGAAAAAGTGCATAGTTCCACCAGAAAGGAGAGAAATGTAAACAAACCAGTGCTGGGTAGCAGAGCACATTTATCAAACGAGTGAAAGTAAAATAAAATGGCAAAATCCTGTGCTGTTGGAGCTGTGGGAGACAGGGCGGGACTGGACCACATTGAGAAGCTCAGAACAGGCCCCGATTGGAATGCAGGCCCCACCCTGTGCCACTTGAGTCCTTGGGCAAGTGACTTATCTCTCTGTGCCTTGGTTTCCCTCCCTGTCAAATGCAGTGTGAATGATACATAGAGAACACTTGGAACAGTGACTAGCACACAGTCAGTGCTGCATAAAGTGCTAGCCACTATTTGTGTGTGGGGTGGTGGTGGAGGTGATTTTCCTCACCATTTTCTCTCTATTGTAGTAAAAAGCGCATGGGCCTCGGGGCCAAAAACATCATTCATTCAACAAATATTTACCCAATACCAGATCTAAGTGCAGTCCCCGTTCCATTAATTGTTAGTGATGTCAACTTTGTGAAAACCGCTTAGCAATCCCGAATCTCAATTTCCCCCATCTGTAAAATGGAATAATAAAATCTACTTCTTAGTGTTGGTTGAGGCACAATGAGATACTACACATAAAGTTGCAGGATGGGGCGCAGAGAAGTCCTTAATGCATCTGAGATTCCTCACTCCTCCTCCTGGAACTTCAACCCAGCCCAGGGGCCCAGCCCAGGATTGTGGTCATAGAATTTGTTCTCAGCTGCCTGCCAGCTCGACCCAGTTAAGATCTTTAGAGGCCCCAAACCCCAAAACTCACGATGCCACCTACCTCCAACATATGTAATTCAAAATAATATGAATAAATATTACCAATTCATAGAATAAAAGCTGGTGTTTTGATGTGCCATAAAACTTACATGCATGCTGAAAATACAACCACTTATTTCTGCATTTTCTCTCATTCTTGCTGGCTTTCTTTGGTCCTCTTGTTTGCTGCTGGCCTTTTGCAGGTGGCTTAGCCAATCCAGCAGTAATCCTGGCTCGCTGCCAAATCATCCCCATGACACAGGGGCCACATGGACTTCAGATTTCTCCCTCCCTGGGGGTATTTGCAATTTCAGTGGTGGGGAATAAGAGCTCCTGGGTCTGACAGCCTGTAACAGAATAGGCACTCAGTAAATATTTGTGCAGGGAAAGAGTGAACAGATGCATGAATGTCTCTGAACAGTGGAATTTCAGCTGCCATGGGAGGTAGAGGGGGTGGATCTCGGTAATGGAGAGACAAAGGAACCAGAACTTCTCATGTCGCACCAGGTAAGTGGAGGGCTGATATTCCAAATACTTAGCACATGGAACAGCACAGTAGTGGCCAATCAGAATGGGCCTGGATTCCGTGTTAGATTAAGCGTGACCCCATTGCTATGGATGATAGAAGTCCAGAGGTACTGCAGGAAGGGGTTAAGAAGGAGGGGGTACATGGGGCTCGAGACAGCTGCTATTCATCAGCTAGTATGAAAGCACTTCAGTACTCCACGACCCACACAGCCATGTCACACACACGTGATGACTGCACGGCAGCTAGGGTTAAGTGCTTGCATGAGAATCGAGAGACTTCCACCACTTCCCCGTCCATCTGCAAAACAAAGAAGTCAACTTAGGAATCTTTCAGGCCCACTCCAGCTCTGACTACTTGTCATTTTAACATAATAACAATAGCAGCAATTTTCGAAAGCTAGTCTGGTATAGAAGAAAAAGCACATGCCCCGAAGCTGCTAGACCCAGTTCAAATTCCAGCTGTTACTTACTGTGGGACTTGGGTCCACATCAGTCAACTTCTCTGAACCTCCATTTTTCATTAATTCAACAAATATCTTTTGAGCCTTTTTTTCTGTGCCAGGTCGTAGGGACACATTGGTGAACAAGACCTAGTTCTTGCCATCATGGTACCTACTGTTCTACTTAGGGTTCCTTGGATGTAAGTGACAGAAACCGACTCAAGTCAGCTTAGGCAAAACCCAGAATGCACTGCAAGGACATGGCAAGTCTAGTGGGGAGGCCCCAAGGTGGAACGCAGCCAGACCTTGCCTAGAACCTGGACTGAAAGCCACCAACCCTAGCACTCTCAGCCTACCTGCTGCATGATTTTCTCACTCCTCCACCCCTCTTAGTTCTTTTTTATTATTTTTTATTTTTTTATGTTTTTGAGACAGAGTCTCACTTTGTTGCCCAGGCTAGAGTGAGTGCCGTGGCATCAGCCTAGCTCACAACTACCTCAATCTCCTGGACTCAAGCAATCCTCCTGCCTCAGCCTCCCTAGTAGCTGGGACTATAGGCATGTGCCACCATGCCCGGCTAATTTTTTCTCTATATATTAGTTGGCCAATTAATTTCTTTCTATTTACAGTAGAGACGGTCTCGCTCTTGCTGGGCTGGTTTCAGACTCCTGACCTCGAGCAATCCGCCCACCTTGGCCTCCCAGAGTGCTAGGATTATAGGCGTGAGCCACCGCGCCCGGCCCACTCCTCTTAGTTCTGATAAGCCTCAGTTGATACGACATCCCAGTTAAGAATCTGAATGGTCCAGTTTGGGCCATATGTCCATTCCTAATTCAGTCACCCAGGACCATGGGGCAGGACCACTAAGTACAAACATGGTCTCAGGGACTCAGCCATGTGGATGGGGGAGGGGTCCAAGTCCCTAAAACTGGGAGGCTTATGAATCCTGGAGTTTACTCCATGGCCTCACAGGGTGGTTGCGAAGATGAAATGAAATCCCAGGTAAAGTGGCTGGGGCAGAGCCTGAGAGACAGGGATGGAGCACCGTGCCACCATTCCGTGTCCACAGTTGGTGCTCAACTAAAATGTGTGAAGGAGGAAACAATATTACTACTGCAAGTGTCTTTCATGTACCCAGCAACTTTGTGTCTATTTTCTCAGTTACTGCCTCCCTTGTTTTGACCGCAGCCCCCACTTTGCTGGGTTGACTTAGACAAGGTAGCGGGGCACAACAGGCGCCTGGGCTAGACCTCGCCCACATGGTGGGTGTGTGATGTGCTGAATGAGTGAGTGAGTGAATGTTCTCCCACCCAGCCCTCAGCGCTCCACCGGGGGTAGGATGGGTGGCTGGAAAAAGGGGGTCTTTGTTGGAGGGACTTCTCTTTCTCCCTTTGCTTAGTTACCAAAGCACCAGGAGCTCAGCTCCTCGAAAGCATTCAAGGAAGGGATCAAGGACTGGGTTCAAGTCCTCCCACCCTGACTCTAATTTGCTGACTATCATCAAGCCACTGACCTCACCTCTCTGGATTCAGCATCCTCACTGGCAAATGGATAATAGGCAAAGGGGGGGCTTGCTTGGCTCTACGATTAAGAGGACTGGAGTCAGAGAGGGAAGGGGCTTTGATAAGGCCTGGCCTCAGCCCTCCCCACTGTCCACAAGGGAGTCTTGAGTCCCGCAGACCAGCCCCTCCTGGCCTGGAGGGGAGGCTCTGTGCCCTGGGAGCCCCTCTGCCTCCGCCCACAGCCAGCCAATGACTTCACCGGCTGTGTGGTTGAAACCCGAGCTCCCTTGCTAGGGGCAGAGCAGGAAGTTTTTCCCTGCGGGTGGAAGCTTTTGTTCTCTAAGCCTTGATCGCTAGACAGAGGAATTTCCCCGCTGATGTCAGCCCAGACTCAGGCCCAAGCCCACTGGATGTGCAAGGGGGCAGAGGGAGGGCTGCCTTACAGGACAGAAGGTGCAGGGTCGCAGGCACCAGGTGGCTGTCCCCTCCCTCCTTTTCCTCCATTAACGCGCTGTGACATGGGGTCAGCTCCCTGTCCATCAGCTCAGGAGGAAAGCCGTGGGGAAGCTCACTCGCCCTGAAAGTAGTTAGAAAGGTGGGTGGAAAGCGGTTTCTAATTCTGTCCAGCCACTTACTGTTAGCTGAGTGACTTGGGTTAGGCCCTTAACCTCACTGGGACTCAGTTTCTTCATCTGCAAAATGGGAATAATAGGGCTTCATATCTCCTACTGGTGGGTATTAAATGTAAAGCCTTCAAAACTGCCTGGTACATAGTAAATGCTCAGTAAACATGGGCAGCAATTTTTGTATTATTATCACCTCTCCAGTGAAGAGGAAAGGAGATGTCATGTGCGGCGCAACAAGAGAGGGTCCAGCTCAAAACCAGAGGCGCCCTCACTAAGCGACTGCCGCGCTTTTCTGCTGCGGGAACGCAGCTGTGCCCTCCTTCGCCGGAACGCGAGCCTTCACAAAGATGACGGGACTGTGCTAGTTTCTCAGGGCAGCCATGACAAAGTACCACAACTGAGTGGCTTGAACAATAGCAGTGTATTTATTGTTTCACAGTTCTGGAGGCCGGAAGTCCGAAATCAGGGTGTCAGCAGGTTGGTTCCTCCTGAGGGCTGTGAGGAATGGGCCGATTCCAGATCTCAGCCCTTGGCTTGGGGATGCCGTCTTCCCTCTGGATGTCCCTCTGTGTCCAAACGTCCTCTTCTTATAAGGGTGGCAGTGGCTTTGGATTAGGGCCCACCCTAAAGACTTCATTTTAACTTGGCTATCTGCGAAGGCCCTGTCTCCAAACGAGGTCACATTCTTTCCCACATGCCGGGGCACTGAGGGTTAGGACTTAGAATTTTGGAGAGACACAACTCAACCCATAGCAATGGCCTAGGAGGAGAGGACAGTACTTAAGAGGAAGGTGTATTTCAAGTCTTAACACCAAAATAGAGAAGATAATTTGGAGCAGAAAGGTCTTCTGCAAGCCTGTCAAATCCTCCCCTGAGTGTGGCTATTTAAAGACATTATAGTGTCAAGTCTTAAAAGCATCAGAACCTAGTTATGGAACCCAAATAATTAAATTACTCACATTCCACCCTAACCCTCTGCTCCCCATTCCTAATTTCATCTGCCAAAATTGAACGTGAAATCTGAGACACTCCTAATAAAGCCATGCCTTCCTCAGTTTCCTTGGCAGAGGATGGGCAGAAGGAGCAGTGGATAGGATGTCGACGGACCTAGAGTCTAGTCTCTGTACCACGCACTTGCTCTGTGACCTTGGCCATGTGACCTTCTCTCTGGACCTCAGTCTCCTCAACTGTAAAGTGTGTGTGTGCGTGCGTGTGTGTACAGGTGTGGGGGAGGTTGGAGGGAGACAGACTGCGTCAGTTACACATGAAAGCGAGCAATTTAGAATATGACTTTAAAACCCCAAAGCACACAAGTATATAAAAAAGGAGCATGCAAAATTGCATGCATTTTTAAGCTAAAACATGAGGTTTTTAGGAACACTAGAGGAACACTGGCTATGTAGTGGCTGCTCCATACTCCACCTCACACCCCCTCCACCCCGCCCCGTTTTCTGGGATGCGAGCTCTTTCCGATGTGCAGTAGGGAATGTCTTCACTGGAAAGATTTGAGATGCTTTGGACCAGGTGTTGGCATGGACGTTCCAGTTCGGAAGCCAGAGAGCGTTGGATCTGAACTCCCTCCCCAGCACTGAGCAGCCCAGGCACCTTCATGCATCGCCTCATTGAGCTACTTTTGCACCACGCAAGCCGCGGTCAAGCCAGGTGAGAGGTCTGCACGAGATCAGAGAAGCCGTGGCTGGGAGGAGAGGCGCAGATGGTGGGTGTGGCAGCAGAGGAAGTGGAATTAACCGCTGGAGGAAACGGTCTCTGGCAGCTTCGTGGGGAAATATCTTGGGGCTTCCCCCATCTTCCAGTTCCTCCGATGGTCAAAATGATAGGAATTTGAAAGTGGGCGCCCGCCCTTCCCGCAAGCTCCAGGCCTCTCTTCTCCTTCACAGCCCCGCTTCTCGAAGACAATGTGCCTCCTTCCCCACCTGCTGTGTTCTGGCCTCTGCCCCCAGCACCCACCTAAACTCCATCTCGATAAGCATGTCCCTGTTGCTGATGACAGCGAGTCTTGTTCAGTCCTCTGGCAGGCACTCTGGCCCGGGGTCACTGCGCGCCCCGGCTTTCCTCCTCGCTCTGCAGCCCCTCCTTCTCAGCCAGACCTGCAGCTTCGCCTGCACATCCCTCCTGTGCCCCTCGCCTGTTCCCCCAGCTCAACCCGTCTCTTTACAAGGACGGTCTCTAGTGTCCATCCCAGGCCCCGAGCTCTGCTGGAGCTTCCGGCGCGGCCACCCGGCATTGCCTGGACACTGCACGGCCCTTTCAAACTCAGTGGGACCCAAAGGGAGTCATCACCTTCCCCTGGTCCCTGTTCTTCCACCTGTGTCCCAAGGCTCTGAAACCGTCTGGGGAGCTGACCAGGTGCCTCCCCCCCTTCCTCCTCCTCCCTCCACTAGCTTCGGTCTCACTCCCTGACTGGATGGCGTCTCCCTGAGGTCAGGCTTGTGAACCGCACCTCTCACCGCTGCTCACGGGGCCTGGCACAGCTGCTGCACAGCAGGACCTCGATAAATCTGCGTGTCTTCATCCTGGAGGGAGGTGAGGGTCAGGTTCTGGAAACCCGTTTCTTCAACACTCTGAGAAGACCCCCAACAAGGGGTGAAGGGGGGTGGTCCAGAACCTTGGGGTTTTGTCCTTGTTCTGTCCCTAATGCTCTGTGTCACTCTGGGAAGCCACACCCCATTGCCCAGCCTCCCCCAGACAGTAAGAGGGAGGTTGGAAGTGTGGATTCCTTCTCAGGGTGGGGCAGCCCAATTCCGGCACAAGGTCCTCAGGAGGTAGCAAGTGGTGGGAAGAATGTGGCCGGAAGTAGGGACAGACCGTCTGGCTCTTAGGCCAAACTGCAGAGCATACTCACCCACCTCACTATTCACAGGCAGCCAAAGTAATCCTCAAAAAATGCAAATCTCAGCATGTCTCCCCTCTGCCAAGAGTCTTTTAGGGGTCTCCAGAATGTAGCTGGAAGGTTGGCAGGGCATGCAGAGCTCCCAAGTCTTATCCTCAGGGTCGGCCTCTCCCCACCTGCCCTACAGACGCCCTGGGGTCCCCAGAAGCACTTCTGCGCATGCTCCGCCCCTCCCCCGCAGGGCCCGCCTTTCGTTAGCCCCCCTTGCAGCTGACTTTATTTATTTTTTTAATTTTATTTATTTTTTTATTATTATTTTTCCATACTCCTCCAATCCATGTTGAAGCAGCTGACTTTAGATGGTGGACGCAGGGTCTTGCGCTCGGGAGAGGGGCACGGTCGCCTGCAGAGCAAGGCAAGAAGGAGGCAAGGCCTCTAGAGATCTCCTGAAGAAAAACCAGGAAACAGCCCAGCACTGGGGACCAGACCCAGCAAAGAAATCTAGCCCGTTATGCACGCTGTCCTGCCGCAGTAGACTTTGGTCACCTGCCCAGGTGAATGTGCTCTCTGCTCAGCCAGCCAGAAAAGCCATCGCCACCTCTTCTTTATAACACAAAAACAAGAAGTGGCTTTATTGAGCTGGCTTGCAGGCTGGGCCAGGAGGGTATCGTTTGCCCGGGTCGGATCAATTCTAGATGACTGATAAATGGGATTTGTAAACCCTTGTGAGGGTCCCCTTGGGAGACCTGGGAGGAGCGACCACCTTGAGTGTCCCTCCTAGATGCATCTCAAGGACCCTCTCAGGGCCATGCAGTTCAGCTCTGCTAGGCAGGCTTAGCAGTGAGCAGCCGGGCCAGCAGAGCAGAGCTTCCCAGGGGGGAGACACTTGGCACATTCTGAAGACACCTGTGGTTGTCTCATCTTGGGCGGGGCTGGGGCGCCACTCGGCATCCAGTGGGCGGAGGCCAGGGATGGTGCTAAGCATCCCACAATGCACAGGCAGCCCCTACAACAAAGAGTGATCTGTCGCAACACCCTAACGGTGCCAAGATTGAGAAACCTTACCATAAGGCCAAACTGCTTGGCTTCGTGTCCCAGCTCCACCTGGAGCAGCTCGCCTACCTTCCATGTGCTTCGGTCTCCTCTGCTTTTAAAGAGGTATGGTATTTATATCTGCCAATAGGGTTGCTGTAAAGAATAAATGAGATAACTTATATAAAGCGCTTGGAACTGTGCCTGGTGTACAATAAAGCCCTCACGAAAGTATTATTATTTCTGCTATTATTATTTGTGGGGTGATATGGACCTTAACTGGGCTGCTTTTCAAAGCAGGCTGGATGCCAATCCATTCAGATATATATTAACATTTGCACCTTGTCAGCACATTGGCAGAGTCAGGAAGTCCTCATGTCACTGCTGGGGCTAAGCTTCTGATAGACACAAAGTGAGTCTCTCTGTTGTTCTGCTCACCGATTTTAAGGTCATGGAGCTGAGTCCTCCACCTGGGTGGATTTTGTAGCTCACCTGCTGGTTCCCTGGGCTCGCTTCCTGCTCAGCCTCTGCAGACTCGGGCCTGGAATCTGCCCCAGACTGCACTGCTGAGCTCTCCCCCTCCTGGCATCTGGGTCCCAGGCTGCTCCCAGCTCAGCTTTCCTTGACCAGATTTGAGTTCCAGCCTCAGCTCACCCCAGTATTGATGCTGGCAGCCGGAGCGGCCTCAGCTGGCTTTCTGTCCTGCTGGGGCACTGGCAAACATTGCAGACTGGCCCATTTCTATTTTTCTAGTTTTCGGTTATACCTGACCTATCCTTGGAATTCTTTAAAACACTTAACAAATAAAGATAGCAGTGGGGAAGTTTGTGAGAAGGAAAAGAAAGGTGAAGAACATTTTAGAGTTTATGGATTTTAAATATACCCACCTTACTTTTTACATATACTGTATATAAAAAAGCATTGTGGTTAAGTGTATTGGTTTCCAAAATATATTCACTCCCCCCCAACCAACATGCTTTAATTGTTAGGTAATAGGGTTGGTAGGAAAGGCAGAGAGAGAGAAAGATAAAACATTAAAAATTCTAGAATTTGTAAAAAAGGAAAACCAATACTTTCATGGGAGAAGGGTTGGAAAAAAAATCAGCTAGCCTTTGCTTTTAAGGAAAAAGTCTGTCTTCTGAAGGAAGAGATTAAAAAGTGCCACCACTTAAGGGACAATCAACTTTAAAAAGGATCCCCAGGAACTCGCTCCTGGAACTCAGTCCAGGGGGTCGGCCCACATTCTTCCAGGCTGGCTCTGAAGTGCTTGGCGTGAAGTTGAAGGAGCCAGGCATACTCCTGCTCCAAACCTGCTCCGCCATTCAACAAGACAGACAGACAGACAGACAGACAGACAGGCAGGGGACAGGGCTTGCCAACTCTGTCACTGATTAAAGATTGATCTGATTCTTCCAAACGAACAGCTTCTTCTCTAAAGAAAGTGAGCACTTGAGGAAGCTTCTCTCACGCTGATTGATTCTGATGACAGGTGACGTGCCCGTTTTCTCACTAGCAAGCCATTGGCGTGGCGTTCAAGACACGGTCAGCCATGTGAGGACCTGATGCTCTGTTTGATCCAACTGGGGTTTAAGAACAGCCGTGGGAGGGGAGAAGCACACATTCCCGTGAGACCACGGCACACGGAGGTCTCAGGACCCTGGCCTTAATGGGGTCAGGCTGCTGGGACGGGCCGGCTCTTTCCATCTAGGATAACAGTGCTGAAGACCCCTTTGTTCATCTCTACTTCATTCACTCACGGAATGTTCACGAGCATCCGCTACATGCCCCAGGCACCATTGTGGGTGGGGTTACAGCAGAGAACAAACAGAAGTGGCCCTGCCCTCATAGAGCGAGTATTTTAGTGGAAGGAGACAGGTAATAAATGAAATCAGTGAGAGATATGAGAGATGGTGGTAAGAGTTGCAGAGAAAAACTGAGTAGGGGAAGGGGGCAGGGGGAGGAGGTGTTGCCATTCTAGAGAGTTCTTGGAGGGCTTCACTGAGATGCAGGGGCCCTGAGACAGGGGTGAGCCAGGTGCATTTGAAAGAGAAAGGGCAGAACAGGGCATGCCAAGGAGTGGGGAGAGCCCAGGTCAGGGGAGCAGTGGATGCAGGGGCAGGCCGTTCAGGGCCTGAAAGGCCACTACAAGCCCTTTGCATTTTTCTCCAGTTGAAATCGAAAGTCCTCAGAGAGAGAAAAGTGACACCATATTTTATGAACTGCTGTTAGCTCATTTCTCAATTATCTTATTGCCACCATGTTAAAAGTAGGGACACTGAGGTTCAGAAAGGTTAAGAGAGTGGCCTGC